>NC_135216.1:7296565-7411565 GCF_052324685.1 Brachyhypopomus gauderio
ACACACACACACACACACGTCTCAATTCAGAACCCATACGGGCATAATCGTGTCGAGCTGCAGGCTGATTTCAGTGTAATTCCAGCATAACACAGAGACGAGTGAATCTAGCCCAGTAGGCGCTTGAGAGGCCCTACAGGATCAGAGCAGGCATGGGCAGAGATAGCGGGACTCTCCGGACAGGAGCGGGACAGCTCGCACAGAACCAGACACTCAGCCACGCTCCACGGAGCGCAACCGTACAGGAAGGGCTTGGTCAGCGCTGATCGTGGCACAACAGAAAGACGCCCCCCCCCCCCCCCCCCCCCCACACACACTGCAGAAGAGCATCAGGGAGTCCTCTCAGGGAGGCAGTGTAGTGAGAGCACAGAGGGCACTTCGGGTCAGGCAGGGGGTAAGATAAGTAGCAGAAACACAGTGTAATGGTGGGGGGGGGGGGGGGGGGGGGGTAGAGGGGAGGGCAGTAGAAAGAGAGAAAATGTGTTTAGAGGTGGAAGCGATATTAAATGAACCCAGACCCAGAAGGGGCAGGGAAGGGGGGAGAGGGGGCGGAGGGAGAGCAGAGAGAGAGAGAGAGGGAGCATTTTGAACCAAACCTGATCAGTGCCCGAACTAAAGCAATCTGGCACTTTCAGCAACATATAGATGGATGAAAAGATGTGTGTGTGTGTGTGTGTGTGAGAGAGAGAGAGAGAGAGAAAGTCAGAGCAAGAGAGAGAAAGAGAAAGAATCACACTCCATTCATCACCTCCACTTATATCAGTCCCCTGAGCGCGTCTCCAGCAGTCCTAGATACCCAGTGAACCCAGCCAGCCCACATGCTCCATATTTACAAGCCCTCGCGTCTGTTTGTTTACAGGCAGGAAGGAAGGAAGTAAGACTTTATATGCAATGACAAATGAGCACAACACCACCGCATCTAATACAACTATTGCCTGATACAAAGGATTCATGGGACATTGATAGCGACACTTCAGTTAGCATTCCAGAGAATTCTGGGTCATTCATCTCTCTCTCACACATACAAACCCTCTTTCCCTCTCTCACACAAAATGGACAAAACTGACACGCTATTCAATAATACAACAGACAGATGATGTTTACTTGAAGCTTGTTTGTGATTAACATGATTACTATGGTGATCTCATTCTTCATAATACATTAAAAAAAACCTTCAAATCATCTAAAGTAAGCCATCTGTCTGGTGCCTAATGTCCTGTACACTAGACGTCCAACTCCTCACACACACACACACACACACACACACACACACATGCACGCACGCGTCCGTCAAACATCCAGTCTCTCTCAGGAGAGAACCACTGGCTGGAGACACAACCACAGTCACGAGCAAACCGTGCCACGCGTTAACATCACCGGCTGAAGATCCACAGGACGGAGACTTACAGGAGTTCCTCTTGCTGCTGCCGGCAGACCCCGGGGAAGACATCCAGTTGTAGGTGCGGACAGATGAAGCTCTCACTGGACAGGCGGAAGGGTCTGGGGGGGCCGGGGGGGGGGGGGGGCCACACGCACGGGGGGAGCCGCTCACCGGGTCACCCAGCTGCCATGCGTCCCGAGAGGCTGCAGGAGCCGGTGCGGTCCACGAATGCACTCACACACACGCACTCACACACTCGCTCGCCGACGGCCGCGCACACACGCACACGCACGTTCCCACGGGGGCGGTGATGCTGCTGTGCGCGAGGCGCTGTCGGAGACGGCCGTGTGTGTGCACGCGTGCAGCGCTCCGTCTGTCTGGCTGACCGGCACGCAGAGAAAACGGCGTGTAGTAGGCTGGGAACGTACCACCAAGTCAGGATGAGGGGGAGCTCACCAAGAGAGAGAGAGGAAGAGTGATGAGAGAGTGGGGAAGACAGGGAGGGAGGGAGAGTGATGAAAGAAAAGGAGAGAGAGAGAAAGAGATAGAAGCAAAAGGGAGAGGGAGAGAGATGGCGTGAGAGTGAAAGGAGACACAGGGAGATCAAAGAGAAAGAGGGATCAAGGTCTCTTTTTAGTGTCATAATCACATGTCTCGACTCAGTCATGTCTCAACTCAGTCATGTCTCAACTCAGTCATGTCTCAACTCAGCAGTCCTACTCAATCTATTATGCCTTAACATTCATAGCTGCCCAGAGACGGGGAGTCCTGAATGATGTGTTCACTCAATGCTCACCTCACCCACACACGAAAATGTCCTTGGCTTTTTTTGTATGATTAAGGTTTTGAAATAATTCTTCCAAACTATAAAATATTCATTTAAGCCATAAACCCATCTGTTGAAATGATTAGGACAGGTGATGTTGTGGTGTCCCTGGGTGAGAACGCTCTTCCTGCCCTATGCCCCTCCCCCACAAAAGTCCCCGCAGGGCAAGAACATGCCCTCGGGGAAAGAGCCGTGGTACCACAGTCGTCCGGTGTCCCGCAGTCCTCTTGTCTCCTGTCCTCCTGCCCGAGTCTCCGCAGCGGCCCTGAGGGTCCCAGCTTAGCCCAGATGATTGCTGCCTCTCGTTTAACACGGGATCATCACACTCAAGGGGTTAATGGCTAAGAACTTTGAGACTTAGTTTCTCCATGACAGCCCTTCACGCTCAGACACGTTGTGGTAGGGCAAAGGGCTAATTTCTGCAACAGTGGTCCAACACGAACTCTTCTAAAGATATGCCTGTCTACACCCCGCTGCTACTACTTTCGTTATTTCTGTTGAACATATTTTAATATAAAAACAGATTTTCCAGTTAATTGGTCGGTTCGGTGTAAAGAAATGTGCCTTGGTTTCTTTAGCTTTGAGCAGATGCTTTTATAGAATGTATCCAGTCATTAAACTTAGCAGCAAAGCATTAGCTAATTGCTAATCCAAACTTTATGATTAATGGTGCATGCTGGTTCTCCATCATGCTAATTGGAAATCATAGCGAGCTTGCGGACACGGTTCACAGAGGGAAACGTTTTTACACTGCACCTCTGGACAAAGTCCAACAGGAACTTCATGCCACAGTCCAGCTCAGTCATTCATCTGTGTTATAGTGAGTGTGACAATAAGAAATATGCATATGTGTATTTGTATGCTAACTGTAAGGAAGAACCCTGGTTCTGTCAGCAGGAGATAAGAGCAACGTCATCTTTGGCACAGATGCCGCTCCACACACTCATAACGTAATGTGCTGGCTCTCTGAGTCAACTCAATAACCTTTAACACCCATTCACTTGGTCCTGGATAGAGTTTATCATTGCTTTAGCACCAAATCCACATCGCAGAACAAACATCAAACCTGCACTGAGCAAACAGATGTTTTATGCCAATCTCATTGTTCATTAAAAGGTGAAGCAATTGGGCAGAATCACAACACCAAGGTATGGGGTTTAATTCAGCAGAGGATGATCCAACCGACTTGTCTAAATATTGCGTTTACCTGCTGGTGTCCTGGTTTAGTTCTGTTCTGTTGGAATCAGGAGTGCTCCTTGACTGACTCACCTTGAGAGGCTGACTGTGTCCATCACATGCAGTTAGGCCAACAGTTTAACAACCCCACCGGGCCCATGTCACTGGAATCTGCTAGAGTGTCTGACTTCACCCAACGGCCTGTCTAAATAAATCTCCCCACCGAACTGCATACGTTATCACTGAATTGATCAGCCTGGCTAACGGTGTCATTCATCTGTGGATGACAGAAAATGTGGTATCACATGAAAGGCATAAAAAGGGAAGATGTAATCATCACTGAACAAATTCCAACCTATCCCATTCTGACAGAACCATAATTATGGAGATCAATCGAAACCATGTCGCTCTAACACATTCAACTCTGATGGGTGCCAGTGTCTCTAATGAGCACATACTGTGCTCTGAAGGCGTCTGACACGGTTCTGAGCACTAATGCAAACCAACTGTAATCAAACATTAGGAGAAAAGCCTACTGCAGCATTGTCCACTCCCCGTCCTCTCCCGGAAGCCCTCACCAGCCCCTCTCTTCATCCATCATTTTAGCACTAGGGTTTATGTTAAAGCTCGTCAGAGCTTTGCTTTGACAGCTAGTGACACACGCTCTCTCATCCATACCAATGTATTAATCAGTATACCATACGCACGCTCCCTCAGACGTGAAGGCATGATCCCGGGTCTGGGTGCATCTGGTAAGCTGCTGGAGCATTATGGGATGTCTGACTATTTTTCTCCTCACTGAAAGAAGTCCTCAGTGAGCCACTGCATGGGTCAGCCTTGCAAACATTGTTCGTTACTTCATCTAGATTACAAATCGCTCTGTTTAATTTTGTCTTCGGTTATTTAAAAATGTTTATCCTAAAAATGAATTCTTTTAAAGTGCTATTGTAAGAAAATATTCTGTAACAAAAATGACTAGCCAAAAAATGCTGTTTGCACAAGGATACAGCATGTAATGTTCTAACACTAATGTCCTAACAGGACCAAGTGGCCTCTCTACCAGTTCAGTTTTCAGGAGAAAAAGCCCCTTTAATTCAAATACCCTCAAACAGATTAACCTGTGAAAATCAAGACAGTACAGCTTTCTAAGGATAATCGAGATTATGTTAAAGATATGCACAAGACAAGAAAAGGCTGAGATATTACAGACCTGGGGTGGGTTTCCCGAAACGTTCGTAGCGCTAAGTACTTCTTAACCTCGTACGTTTCATACGAGGTTACGAAGTACTTAGCGCTACGAACGTTTCGGGAAACCCACCCCTGATTGGTTACCTCAGTGAACGCTGTTGCACCAGTTGTGAGAAAACTGATAGCATCACACCACCTCCACACTGTCCGTCAAAACTCAGCGGCAGATCAACAAGCGGACTTACGAGGGAAGTCACAGCCCGGCCAACGACCACTATGACAGATTTCAGAGGCCGAGACTGCAGTGAAGGTGACCCGGGCAGTAATATCACGAGCTGTGCGTACAACTGGTCTGTACGGGACAGTGGTAGACAGCCAGATACTGAGAGACAATGTATTTAAATGCATTGCTGTCATTGTTCCAGCCTCCCATTTATTTCCCCGTTCCTGTGATTGGTTTTCATTGTGTTAATCTTGTATTCTATGACTCTGGACTATTGAAATTACTCTTAAACAGTGTTTAATTTCCTCTTAAAGGTTATGGATTCTTCCCTAATAAATCACTCTTCTCAGCATCTGCAACCGCCTTGTTATCACTCCACGTTACAATCATCTGGACACAAAGGCAGGATGTGGGTTCTCAGACCGGATCATTTGGCCTTCATCAGTTCCTGCTTTGTCTAGGTGTTTGCATGAATGACATTTACAAGCTTGTTGAAAGTTCAAATTAATATTAAAAACATCCAGCAAATACCGGAAAGAGGTTATGTAACGTATCAAGGGGCGGGTGCGACGCAAACGCAGGTATTCTGATAATGTATTCAATAAAACAGGCAACAGACCACACAGAGGAAAATATTAGACAAAGGGGTAAGTAAACTACGATTAACATGCAAACGATAATACAGCTAACAGAACTACTACAACTGATCAGACAACCACATGCCACAATAAGAACAGAACCTAAACGACAACGTAAAATCAACGGAGGGACTGAACGGGCATATAGGGAATACAAATACTCGGGGAACTTAATGCGGGGACTGCTTGAAATACTAAACAGGAACACTTAAACAGCAGACAGATGACACAGAATGAAACACATGAAGGAATATGGTGAACGAGGAAATCGGGAAACGAATAATCAACAAAACCTTAACTTCAAGCCACGGGAGCAACCGAGAAACCAACATAACCTAAGCAACACAAGGACTAAAACCCTGAGACTAGGAAGTAAGAGACAGGGGGTAAATACAGACTAGAACATACTGAACAGGGGAGTGAACCGAGACTCAGGTGCGTTCACTAAAGACGGGGGTGTGACAGACACAAGGGAAACCAAGGTAACGGGGAAACTAGGCGGGACCAGGGAGGAGGGCGGAGCTGGACGTGACAGGTTAAAAACAAAAGGGGGCTGAATGTATAGAGGGTAAAAGAATCTGGTTCAGTCAATCTGCTGGTTTCAGAGTAGCCAAGTGTGATAATTAAATCTTCCAGTTAAGAATAAAATGTATGGAGGCCTATTACGTTGAGCTGTAGGGTAGGTGTGAATATGTGAAGTGATATAGTGGTTACTCCACAATGACTACAATGACATGACCACAGCAACCTAAATAAACTCTTAGTCAGTCTAAGAAACTGGACACAACCAATACTTAGAACTTTATGAAAAAAGTGATGTATTCTAAAAAAGAAACGCCAGTTCATAGTCAGGATGAGGGTTAGTTAGGGTGGGGGTAGGGTTTTAGGAGAGTGGGGGTTAATTAGGGTTGGGGTAGGATTTTAGGAGAGTGGGGGTTAACCAGTGTTGGGGTAGGGTTTTAGGAGAGTAGGGGTTAATCAGGGTTGGGGTAGGGTTTTGGGAGAGTGGGGGTTAACCAGTGTTGGGGTAGGATTTTAGGAGAGTAGGGGTTAATCAGGGTTGGGGTAGGGTTTTAGGAGAGTGGGGGTTAATCAGGGTTGGGGTAGGGTTTTAGGAGAGTGGGGGTTAACCAGTGTTGGGGTAGGGTTTTAGGAGAGTGGGGGTTAATCAGGGTTGGGGTAGGATTTTAGGAGAGTGGGGGTTAATCAGGGTTGGGGTAGGGTTTTAGGAGAGTGGGGGTTAATCAGGGTTGGGGTAGGGTTTTAGGAGAGTAGGGGTTAATCAGGGTTGGGGTAGGATTTTAGGAGAGTGGGGGTTAACCAGTGTTGGGGTAGGGTTTTAGGAGAGTGGGGGTTAACCAGTGTTGGGGTAGGGTTTTAGGAGAGTGGGGGTTAATCAGGGTTGGGGTAGGGTTTTAGGAGAGTAGGGGTTAATCAGGGTTGGGGTAGGGTTTTAGGAGAGTGGGGGTTAATCAGGGTTGGGGTAGGATTTTAGGAGAGTAGGGGTTAACCAGTGTTGGGGTAGGGTTTTAGGAGAGTGGGGGTTAATCAGGGTTGGGGTAGGGTTTTAGGAGAGTAGGGGTTAATCAGGGTTGGGGTAGGGTTTTAGGAGAGTGGGGGTTAATCAGGGTTGGGGTAGGATTTTAGGAGAGTGGGGGTTAACCAGTGTTGGGGTAGGATTTTAGGAGAGTAGGGGTTAATCAGGGTTGGGGTAGGGTTTTAGGAGAGTGGGGGTTAATCAGGGTTGGGGTAGGGTTTTAGGAGAGTGGGGGTTAACCAGTGTTGGGGTAGGGTTTTAGGAGAGTGGGGGTTAATCAGGGTTGGGGTAGGATTTTAGGAGAGTGGGGGTTAATCAGGGTTGGGGTAGGGTTTTAGGAGAGTGGGGGTTAATCAGGGTTGGGGTAGGGTTTTAGGAGAGTAGGGGTTAATCAGGGTTGGGGTAGGATTTTAGGAGAGTGGGGGTTAACCAGTGTTGGGGTAGGGTTTTAGGAGAGTGGGGGTTAACCAGTGTTGGGGTAGGGTTTTAGGAGAGTGGGGATTAATCAAGGTTGGGGTAGGGTTTTAGGAGAGTAGGGGTTAATCAGGGTTGGGGTAGGGTTTTAGGAGAGTGGGGGTTAATCAGGGTTGGGGTAGGATTTTAGGAGAGTAGGGGTTAACCAGGGTTGGGGTAGGATTTTAGGAGAGTGGGGGTTAACCAGTGTTGGGGTAGAGTTTTAGGAGAGTGGGGGTTAATCAGGGTTGGGGTAGGGTTTTAGGAGAGTGGGGGTTAATCAGGGTTGGGGTAGGGTTTTAGGAGAGTGGGGGTTAATCAGGGTTGGGGTAGGGTTTTAGGAGAGTAGGGGTTAATCATGGTTGGGGTAGGGTTTTAGGAGAGTGGGGGTTAATCAGGGTTGGGGTAGGATTTTAGGAGAGTAGGGGTTAACCAGAGTAGGGGTTAAAGAGTAGGGGGATTGTGGGAAGGGGGTTATGTAGGGTGGGATTGGCTACACAGAGTTTGTCGGCCCACTGGTTTGTCATTGTCCTCACATCGATCTGAGGCACTCCAGACCTGTTTAAAATCTTTATCAAGCTCTTATTCTCCTTGCTTCAGCAGGCCAGTTTCTCACTGGGGACAAATAAATATAAGCATGGGTGAGCCCCGTCTTTAATTGTGTGAGCAGAGCCATGGATCAGATAGGGCTGGGTGTGCTCTCACACTGGAGCCCTGCACATGGGGGAACAAAGACGTGGATCAGATCAATCACGATGCTGTCCGGCTCTAAAACACATTAAACGGCAGCCGCACACCTGTGAAGGCAAAGCAACATTTTTCCTTTGAATATCTCCGAGCAGACATCTGAGCTTCCGCTCCGAGCTTCCGCTCTGATAGGCCGACGTGCTCGGTTCACGTCAGCCGGTTCTTCTCACTCACAGTAGCCGTGGAGTAAACTCCCGCAGGTGCTCTCCACGCCGCCGTCTGATTGGACGCTGAACGGGAATTCCTCCCCTCATTGTGTCCCTGACCTGCTCCCCTTTCAGGAGACATCAAAGAGCCTCTGCTGCTGACAACGGGATGCTTTATAGCAGCCGGTCAAAAGACTGGTGGGCTAATACAGATGATCTGAACTGCATCTCCACAGGCGGAGAGGCCAAGAGAGATCTTAGATATAACCGAGATATAACAGACTAGAGATCTCCGAGCATGTTCTGTATTTTATGCCTTATCTCCATGTCATGCACATTGTTTTACTCTGTAGATAGGTCTCTAGTTCACTCCGTTCGAGGGGCAACCACACGGCACAGAGATGAAACTGAATGCAAGGAGGAGAACCTTTTAGATGAAGTGGATCTGACCTTCTTTAGCTGTCGAGCAAACCTGATTTAATCCAATTGCAACACTTTTCCCCCATATTCCGTTGGGAGGATGCAAACACCCACAACAAAACACAACTAGCACTGAATTAATATTCATTTGGGTTCAGCTAGATTAGTTTTTAATTTAAGTAAAATTAGCACCAGAAGTTTTATTGAACAATGAACCGTAAAATCCATTTATACGCTGTAGTTGCAGTTGATCAAAATGTTTATACTAAACTATTAAATCAGGCTTTTGGACGTCAGTATATGCAGCATGAGCGGATTAACCTTCCGTAATCTGCCATCTTTTTTTCAGTGCCATTTTTCAGATTTCAGTGTAATCCCAATTTACAGCCCATTTCTTTTTGCTGAAGCTTTGCAGTCACCACTGCAGGATAGGGAGCGTGCTGGCAGTAGTGAGGAGAGGGGACAGGGAGGCGACGGGTTCTCAGGACGCCGGCAAACTCGTCTGAGAGCTCGCCATCGGGGCTCCATCACAATGGAGGTGGGAGGCGGTTGCTAGGCGATGCCGTGCTCCAGGCAACATTGCTTAGTTTTTTCTCACAGTTCATTTGGCTCTTGCTGCACACATTCGTAGCCGGAGTGCTCAGGGTCCCACTGATTTTACTGGAGGAAAACACAATCACTATAAAGAACAGAAATGAGCCACAGTTCTAACAAGTCGAGAGACCCTGAAAGGGTTTGGAGGGGGGTGAATATTACACAAGCCATGGGGCAGAGTGAGAGAGGGAGAGAGAGAGTGAGAGAGAGAGAGAGAGAGAGCATACAGGAGATGTGTGACACCCACTCCCTCGATGCTGCAGGTGTCTCGTGTTTGGACGGGTTTGTTATTTGGTGTAAGTGGGTGTGGTTCAGCTGAACACATCCATCAGAGCGTCTCCGTGGGAGCACAGAGGAGGACGGCATGTCCGTAACAGGAGGCAGCGGGGCGAACGCAGCCCGGTGTTAAACACACAACAGCAGGTGTCAGTGCCATGAAATAAGTACTCAAGAACGAACAAACACACACACACCCACACGCACGCATCAATTTGTGCGTGCAGTTTGTTGCCATATCTTATGCAGGCCATCTGCTGTCTTTCTCCAGCCCCGTGGAGAGACACACATATAATTTCATTAAGAATTCAACATGGCAGCCGCGTTCATCGCCCGCAGTTTAAAATCTCAATATGGGAGACTTGTGAGAGATGTAAGACAACTCGACAGCTTCTAAAAAGCTGCAGTTCCCAGTAATGAGAAACAAATGAGTGAACCAAGTCTCACTGTGCATGACGGTGGTGACTTTTTTAAGATGCTGTATTTCTCTTTTGTTACTCCTCGGTCGATCTATTTGTCAGATCACTTTGGCTACTTAGAATATATTTTGAAAATGTGTGTTTTGAATATGTGAACATCATATATGGAACGTTAATAGGGCACATTTGTGAAATGAAGAAATTATATGGCCTTCCTGAAATTAGTGGATATAAGAAAGCATAAAATTTGTTTGTCCGTGCATTTTAAATTGCTAGTAGGCTCACTTGAATCTATTCTAACTTTTAATCCACACATACAGTCACTGGCCACTTTATTAGGTACACCTTGCTAGTACCGGGTTGGACCGCCTTTTGCTTTCAGAACTGCCTTAATCCTTCATGGCATAAATTCAGCAAGGTACTGGAAACATTCCTCAGAGTGTGCTCTATTGGATTGAGATCCGGTGACTGTGGAGGCCATTCAAATACAGTGAACTCATTGTCGGGTTCAAGAAACCAGTCTGAGATGATTCACGCTTTATGACATGGTGCGTTATCCAGCTGGAAGTAGCAATCAGAAGGGTGGACTGTGGTCATGGGGATGGACATGGTCAGCAACAATACTCAGGTAGGCTGTGGCGTTGACAAGCTGCTCAATTGGTACTAATGGGCACATAGTGTGCCAGAAAAATATCCCCCACACTATTGCACCACCACCACCAGCCTGAAACGTTGATACAAGGCAGGATGGATCCGTGCTCTCATGTTGTTGATGCCAAATTCTGACCCTACCATCCGAATGTCACAGCAGAAATCGAGACTCATCAGACCAGGCAACATTTTTACAATCTTCTTTTGTCCAATTTTGGTGAGGCACCAATTTTGGTGAGCCTCAGTTTCCTGTTCATATCTGACAGGAGTGACACCCGGTGTGGTCTTCTGCTGCTGTAGCACATCCACCTCAAGATTCGACATGTTGTGCGTTCAGAGATGCTCTTCTGTATCCCTCGGTTGTAACGCCGTTCTATCAGCTCAAACTAGTCTGGCCAGTCACTTAAATCACCTTTCTTCCCTATTCCGATGCTCGGTTTGAACTGCAGCAGACTGCCATGTCTATATGCCTAAATGCATTGAGTTGCTGCCATGTGATTGGTTGATTCAACATTTGCATTAATGAGCAGTTGGAAAGGTGTAGGCCTACCTAATAAAGTGGCCAGTGATTGTATATACTTGCTTTCATAAAGCTGACCAAAATACCAGTAATTTATGCAATAGTATAATATTACAGAATGTCCAACATAGGATATTTATAGAAATGTTTTTCCTTTTGAGATAGTGGCTAGATGATCCCTCCTCCAATTTCTACCCCATGCCCCAACTGACTTTTCCACCCCACCGTCTGCTTATCTGTTTATGCATTACTTCTAAAACTTCTAAACCTTCTGGACTCGACTTCATACCAGAAGCTTCAGATCGTCTGTGCTCGTCACAGGCTTCGTTAATTTATAATTGAGGCTTCACTTTAGATTCTTTTACCTGATGTTTTGTGAGGCTTAACTTAGTTGAACGCATAACTAAAACCGCTATGAGTATTATTGCTGTTGTTGTTGTTCATATAAATGCGTATAACCATGTGCTCCTCAGCTCATAAAGCGTCTGTGGGCTTCGTTTTGTCCTTCATGAAGTGTAATGGCTCAGGGAGGTCTAGGTTCTCTGTGCTAATCAGTTCCACTGTGGCTAATACCGTCGCTCACCCAGCGCCCGACGCAGGCAGCTAATCACAGCAGCCGAGCAACCGGCCAATCACGCTCATTAAGTGGGGAAATAAAGGTCCTTTGTTTGCCTCTGGAAAACACGCCTGACGGAGCCACCAGAACCATCAGGTCTTCACACGTCCCCAATGTGTGGTCGAAAATGGATTAATGAATTTGTGAAAAAAAAATCATAATTAAAGTCGGTTTGTACACCTCCTAAGTGAGGCAGTAATTCTGCCAGTGGGCAAATCTTGAATTTTAATCTTTATAATTCAGTGTGCTTCTGCTACTTACCAAATGAGATATTAAAAGAGACACAACTCATAGAGCACTTTGACATAACAGCTTTTCTGCTGTAAATGTGAGGTGAATGAGGTCTCTCCAGCATGTATAACAGCGTAAGTCTTCATTAGTGTGAGCCAACTGAATCCATCGCAGGCCGCACGGGCTAAAGCTACTGGTTTAATCCACACTCTCAGCCAACAATTGCAGTGCCACATTTAGCTATTGGCCAGCGTGAGGCTCATCAAACAATGGCAGGCAGATTAACTCCAACAGCTTCACAAATGCTCCATGTTCCCACAACCGCTACCCCTTTGTGAGTTGGTTGGTTTTTGACTGAAATATTTGTTTTGTCTACCATGAGCTCAGTGTGTTAGCGCTACGGGGACTGACAGGAATTCCCCCTTTGGAATGACTCACTTTTGATGAAGGCCCAAGGACGTATAAGGGCAGATTTAAAAACTGGAACCAGAGTTTAAAAGCAGTGAAACTTTGCTTCATTTGTCCAGACATACACAGAAGAATCTGTATGGAAGCCTGTGAGGGCCTCGCTAATGGACAAAACAAGGGATGAGGTAAACAGAGAGATTAGCATGGGTGAAGCACCTTCATACAGAGGAGAATGTGTGTGTGTGTGTGTGTGTGTGTGTGTGTGTGTGTGTGTGTGTGTGTGTGTGTGTGTGTGTGTGTGTGTGTGTGTGTGTGTGTGCGCGTGCACGCTAATGATAACAAAGCTATAGCTTCACAGGCTGAAACAGGAAAAGCCTCTTAACAGCATGGTACACTGCAGTCTGCTTGACCAAAACATACAAAACACATATAACACAGCACTGGACACACAACACCGGAGTAGCATTAGAGGCCACTGTCTAGGGGCAGCCTGTGGAGGGCAGTGGTGATTGGGCAGGCCACGGTTCAGCCCTGGGGTCTTGTGGAGAGAAAGATTGTAGTATATATTCAACTCGCTGACTCTGAGTGGAATAAGAAAGGAGCATTGTTCTTCTGACACTAGTGTGTGAGGGACCAGGCAAAAAAAAACCTTCCCTGAGCTGAGAAAGAGCAGGGGAGTAGGACAGGAAGAGATAGCAGGGCAGGGAGGAAGGGAGGGAGAGAGAGAGAGAGGGAGGGAGGGAGAGAGAGAGGGAGGGAGAGAGAGAGAGGGAGGGAGGGAGAGAGAGGGAGGGAGAGAGAGAGAGGGAGGGAGGGAGAGACGGAGGGAGGGAGAGAGGGAGATGTGGAGGGAGAGGAAAGAGTGGGAGGGGATGTAGAAAGGAGGTAGAGAGGAGAGAGGGAGAAGGAGAGAGAATGAGAGAGGGAGGGAGAGAAGAAGGAGAAAGGAAGATGGAGAGGAAGACGATGAAATGGTGAAGAGATAAAGGCACAGAGAGAATCTCGCCGCATGCTAAGCGTGAGAGAGCTTGTCCTCTTGTGAATGGATCAGTATGTGTGTGTGTGTGCATGTGTGTGTGTGTGAGTGCAATGTGTTGTGTGCATGCATGTGTGTGGGTGGGGCATGATTTGAGCATTTTATGAGTACGGGATGTCCTAATGATGACAAAAAAAAAATTATGTCTACTATATTATTGTTTAGTAAAGCAGCATTACCAAGAATAGAAATACTATTACAGACACACACACACACACACACAAACACAAACACACACAGTAAGTACTGTCAATATAAATCAATATTTGATTTGACTTTTTTTTTTTGATTGATATTTTCAAAACAGGATCAATTCTTCTAGGCACAGTTTTTTGAGGAACTTGGCAGGGAGGTGGTTCCAAACATCTTGGAGAACTAATCACAGATCTTATGTGGATGTAGGTAAATCCTTCTGCCTTTTCATGTAATCCAAGGCAGAGTGGATGATGTTGAGATCGGGGCTCTGTGGAGGTCATGTCATCACTTCCAGGACTCCTTGTTCTTCTTGACGCTGAAAATAGTTTTTAATGACACTGGCTATATATTTGGGGTCATGATGCTGCAGTATATATTTGGAGGCGATTAGATACCTCCTTGATGGCACTGCATGATGAAGTGTCTGTATTTCTCAGCACTGAAGACCCCATTAATCTTGACCAAATCCCAAAATCTCAGTCTTGTCTTGGAGTATGACAAGACTTTTCTCGCCCCTCCTGCAAAGGTGTTTCTGTTTCTGTAATGACTCTACTTCAACCTACAAATGAAAATGATTGTCATTATCACCTGTTTGGTATAACTGGTTAATCATATACTTGACTATAATCCTACAATTTCCCTGAATTTGTGCAAGAGTATCTAGAAGAATTGTGGTTTTGTTTTGTTGTTGAAGCAACAATGTTAAAATGTTAAATGTTAAAAATATATATTTATTGTTGGTGGTGCCAGATGGGCTTGTCTGAGTATTTTAGAACTGCAGATCTATTGGGATTTTCGCACAAACATCTCTAGGGTTTACAGAGAATGGTCCAAAAAAGAGAAAATATCCAGTGAGCATCAGTCTTCTGGGTGAAAATGCCTTGTTGAAGCCAGAGGTCAGAAGACTGATAGAAAGACAACAGGAATTGAAATAACCACTCGTTATAATCAAGATATGGAGAAGACAATCTGTGAAGACACAACATGCCAAACCTTGAAGTGGATACACCACAACCAGTCCTTTGAGCTAATAACAAGCAACTGAAGATACAATTCACACAAAATTTGTACAACAGAAGATTGGAAAAAACTTTGCCTGGTATGCTCTCGATTTCTGCTGTGACCTTTGAGTTGGAGTTTGACGTAAACAACTCGAAAGCATTGATCCATCCTGCCTTGTATCACTAGTTCAGGCTGCTGTTGATGGTGTAATGGTGTGGGGGATACTTTTCCACTTTGGGTCACTTAATTGGATTTTAAACACCACAGTCTACCTGATGATTAATGCTGACCATGTCCGTCCCTTTATGACCACAGTGTGTCCATCATCTGATGGCTTCCAAAAGGGCAACATGCCATGTCACAAAGCTCAAATCATCCGAAACTGGTTTCTTGAACATGAGTTCACAGGACTCAAATGGCCTCCACAGTCACCAGATCCCAGTCCAACACCTCCAGGATGTGGTGGAAGGAGAGGTTCACTTCACGGATGTTCAGCTGACGAATCTACAGCAGTTTCATATCAATATGGACCAAAATCTTGTTGTTGTTTCCAACACCTTGTTGAATGTATACCAGAATGAAGGCAGTTCTAATGGAAAAGGTTACTTTCAAGGTAGCCTGGTGTACCTAGTGAGGTGTCCAGTATATACTGTTCCAGGTGAGCAACTACTTGTACAGCTTGTACAGGATGTCCAAACCGTCCTTCCTCTGGAAACTGTGTACTTCACTACAATTTTGAATGTGCAATTTCAGGCCATAAGCAAGAGACACCATCAGGTGCAGGACTTACCAAGGAGAGGACATGTCCCCACTGCTGTCCTGCACTGGCAAGAACCCACTGAAATCATGGCCAAGACTCCCTAATCCATCTCAGCAGGACATAGAGCAATGACACAGGGATGTCATTCAGTCTGGATTAGTGTGATTGGATAGTTACAAGGAGAGAAAAAGTAGGAAGGGGTCGTGCTACCAGCAGGTAACATAACAGATGATGAGGGCAGCCACATGTACATTTGACATTAGCATTAGTACGTGCAAATTTGAGATTCATAAAAGGCTACAAGGAAAGCTGCTATAGCCAAATACCTATAATCAGACCCTCCAGAAAGTCGCGATGTTGCGATTTGCAACTTCAACGCAACTTCAAGCAAACCCCGCGAATTCAGGGCGGTGTTGCAACTTCAGCCAATCACCGCAACTTTCCTGCAAATTTGACCAATCACTGATGTCGTCTTGATGTGACGTCGACAAACTCTCGCCTTACTTCCGTATATACGTTCAAGAGGAGCAGACTGAAAGCAGCATGAGCGACGAAAATAACGGCAAAAATATCGGGAAAAGCAGTATCCCGGTACACTTCATGAAAGCGGGGATAAACTGTCCAGATCCGACCCGCGAATTGATTATCTATGGCCCCCTGGATGATATTTAATTACTATTAGAACCGGCCCGCAGGCCACAGCCGCCCGATGGTGTTTTGCACGCACAAACACTACATTCCCCACAATGCAACGGTAGCCCGCGAAGTCGCTGCAGCGCACGCAAGTGGCGAGGGTCTGAGATAAAGTTTATAAGTTTAAACTTTAAACTGAGATAAACTGAGATAAAGTTTAAAGTCAGAGATAAAGTGATAAAGTTTATTTATCTCTGATCCATATCTATGAGTTACTAGTTCGCTCTGGCGCCAACCACTGGCGATCGATCTCGATATAATACTTAATTTGTGTCCATTTTACAGGCCGCCCGGTAACAAGTTACATTCGCTAACCCCCCCCCCGTCAACAATTAACGTTCGCCACCCACTCCAGGTTCAAATCTCACTCCAAGCGATCTTGAAAAGTTGGCAACCCTGAATAAATAGGTAAATAGACAATTAAAATGGACTACTAAATAGAGGAAACCATACAACATTTACTCCCTATTGTAATATACTCACAAAAAAGCAAAAACACACCGCAACTTCCATCGCAATTTTTTTGAAAAACACCCGCAACATCAAACATTTTATCCCGCAACAATCACAAAAAAGGCCCGCGAAATCCTGGTGGGACTGTATAATACCTATATACCTATCACACATCATGACTACATGCAAGACAGCTTATTTTCATCTCCGAAACATCGCTAAGGTCCGAGATACGCTCTCTCCTGCTGACAGTGAAAAACTTGTCCAGGCATTTATCACATCAAGGCTAGGTTATTGTAACACAGTTCTATCTGCTCTTCCAAAGAGCTCTATTTCTCACCTACAGCGAGTTCAGAATGCTGTTGCAAGGGTTCTGACCCACAGGAGAATGAGAGATCATATTACACCTGCACTCCACTCACTGCACTGTCAGCTTTAGAATAGATGTTAAGGTTCTAGTGATGGCTTTTAAATGTCTTCATGGTCTTGCTCCTCTTTACCTCAGTAAAATGATGGTTAGATATGTTCCAGTCAGGTCTCTCAGGTCTTCAAACAGTAATCTACTGGTGATTACTAAAAGGCCACTATGGACCAAATATCTGGAACTCTCTTCCTGAAGAGCTCAGAGACATTTCATCCATGCACAGCTTTAAGAAGAATCTCAAAACCTTCCTGTTTAGATCTGCTTTTAGTTAAGAAACTCTGTTCCATCTTATTTACTTTATTACATTATTTTATTGTGTTTGTTTCCTTATTATCTTTCATTTCTTTTAATGTTTTCTTTTGTCTTCTTATCTTTGCTTCCTTTTAATGTTTCTTTTTTATTTATTCTGTAAAGCACTTTGAGTTGCATGTATGTATGAAAGGTGCTATACAAATAAAGATTATTATTATTATTATAAAGGGTGAGACAGGTCCTGAGAAGCCAGCTGCATGAAAAGAACAAGTCCAGGGCCATCAACACCTGCAGTCTACCAAGTGCAGGTGTTCCCACTCTGCGACTGTAGTGAGCATCAGAGCCACTACCCAACATGAAACAACCCAAGATCCAGGAGCATGCCAGGAAGATGGGCCAGTGATGAAGGACTTATTGAGTTCCTCTGACAACAGAAACCCAAGATGTGAAATGAGGGGGATCAGGAACTGTCATGGGAGGATAAACAATGAGAGACTGGATCTATCACACCAGGCAGGAACCCTGTGAGATGTCCATGATCCTGTGGGACTTCCAGATACTGACAAAATGGTAAAGGATAACCAACCAAACACAGTAATGGTGGACAAACAGCAGAAGACGGATGTAGTGGTAACTGTAGTAACCCCAAGTGACAGCGACATCAGAAACGAGGAACGTGAAAAGCTTGACAAATATCAAAGGTTAAAAGAAGAGCTAGAAAAGATGAGAGAGGTGAAGGCAACAGTGGCTCCGGTGGTAATTCGAGCACTAGGGGATGAGACCCTCAAACTGGGAGAATGACTGTCCTGGGAACAGCTAAGATACTACACAGGACCTCTGGTAGAGGAGCCAAACTTTAAAGTAAAAAGACAGCTTGGACGAGGCAAGTGTCTGTGTGTACATTGTGTGAGTATGAGCATGTACATGTATGTGTGGATCGTGTGTGTGTGTGTGTGTGTGTGTGTGTGTGTGTGTGTGCTATAGTAACAGTTCACACTCATTTCAGTTTTACTCTCGTTTCATGCGTCTCTATCACAGCACCACAAAATGGAGGAGCATATCTCTGAGTGTTTTCTGACTACTGACACCATCCTTTTACCGTTTTCATGGATGATTTATAATAATAATAATAACATCAACGACAATAATAATAATTCATTTATTAATTCAGAGTTGGACTCATGGATACTCTATAGAGAATCTTAACTTTGCGGTCAGAGTTGGTCTCTTAATTCGTTTCAGTAAGTGTGTTGTGGGCAGGGCTACAGTAGCTCACAGTGCAGTTGTAGATGTACCAGACATGCTGGCAGGAGCTGATTAATGATGATGTCTGATGAGGATCAAACGGGGAGAAGCTGCGGGAAGCCCTCAGACGTGAAGCGTTGTTTCTGAATCCAAGCATGTTAGTGCTTACTGCCATCTAGTGGCCGCAGGCAAGAATAACATACAAAATAAATGCATATAAAATACCATATATTACATGGTACCATAAAAGTACACAATACCATATGGACAATTTTATATTTGGTATTTTGGACTAATTAAGCATCTCTTCTGCTAAACGAGTACTTGAATATTCTCAATCCTTGAATATTCTCAGCTGAGTTTAAACAACTGGACATGCTCAACTTTTTCACTGTGGTCTCAACATCACTGGCCCACAGCACAGATGCTGGATATTTTCCCTGTAGCAAAGGGTAGCAGGTTTCATGTAACTCTCCTTCACTATTTGAGCGATCGAAGAGAGATGTACGTATGCCAGGAGCAATTTATTTTATTGGGAGTTTGTTTACTGGTTTGTTTGTTTTGTTGCCAAAGGTACTTGGTTCCTAAACTAGGGAACAACTCTAGATAGATTTAGAAAAGATTTAATAGAGTAAATATGTAGACATTTCATAAACTTCTCCCAAACAAACAGTCCCCATCTTCTTGAACACAGCCTTGTTTATTACTCTTGTGTTCCAGGTTAAAGTGATGTGTTGTTTTAATCATTGTTTTCATTGTCAATTGCCTTCATTGTCATTATGAGCCTGCTTGGTCATTTTTACACAATATGGCTCACAAAGAAGCATCTGTGTGAACATAAGGCATGTACGTAAGATAACGTCCATAAAAACTGTGATAAGAGTGTTCTGCCTGAAGGGGGCAGCATGTGTTCTTATGTCATAAAACTGGCCTTACATTTCATTTTCTTTATTTACATTCATCGTTTTCTTTTAATTGTATCGTTACATTGTTCAATCTGTCAAAGTCTAAACAAATGCTTAAACAGCTGTTTAAAAATGCAATGTAATTATTTTTTTAAACCAGCACAGAAATTATATACATATCTAAATGTGCACCCTGGATTTCATTTACACAATCCAGACAATACTTAGGGTGGCATATTTTTTGCAAAAACATCTGTGAATAAGACCATTAGCGAGCCACATAGCCCAGTTTCCCACTGAGTGGTTCCACCACCTGAACATCTCTGGAACTCGAGTGGAACCGCACGGCTCAGTGGAGATTTCTGCTCCACTGACCCAAACACTGCAGGATTCAAGCACGCACATGCTGTTGCTTTTGCAATATCTGTCCGCATGGGAAAGAAAAGGAGCACCAATCAGACGGTGAGACTTCAAATATCAACACAGACAGCTGTGTTTGTGAGAATACACTGGGGAATGAGTCTTGTTTTGGGGACATGGCCTCGGGTGTATAAAAGCAATATAAAGATCACAGACAAACAGACAGACAAACAAGACACATAAACAGACAGCAAAACAGGCAGTCAGCAAATTAATGTCATTGTTCAGACGCAACACAAAGGAACCCAACTTTCATGCATTGTTAGCAAGAGCTAAATAGCAGTTCTTTTGGAGAGAGGGTACGATGCAGACGACGGCACTAAAAATAGCACACTTCTGGAAGCGTGCGTCAGCCTGTCTCCCTGATACCGTCTGGACAATCAGCACCAGAACAGCGGTACAGGACATGCCTGCTTTACACACCAGCAGCAGGGCAGTAGAGGGCATTTGGGAGGGTGTTTGAAGTGGCCGAGGAGAGCCTGCCCCTCAGGCAGCTCAACCAGCCCCATGGGCGACTGAAGGTGCTTGTGGCTGGAGGACTTAGTGTCACATGATGCACGGCTGGCAGACAGTGCTGGCGCGGTGCCAGTACTCTCCGAGACAGCACCTGTCTCTCTCTGTCTTCCACTCTGTGTCTCTATGTCTTCCTCTCGGTGTCTCTCTGTCTTCTTCCGTCTGTCACTCTCTCTCCGAGGACAGCACGGTTATTTCTCTTAGGGTGAACGGAGAGACGCCCTAAGAGAGGTATAGACGCAAAGCCGTAGCGCGTTCGCTCAGGACCTCTCTGAAAAAAATAAATTCCTGTCATGACCAATGAGTACCGACACTGATCGCCGTGGCAACAGAGGAGAGGCTGTAAGACTTCTTACACTGTAGTCATGGTTTCACTGATTGGAACTGGAAAAGGTGCACAGTGTACGTTCCACATTACGTCTTATCTCAGAATGGCCGTCGGGACCCCGGGGGCCCGATCTCTGACCTTGAGAAAAGGTGGCTTCGCTTGGACTTTAAAGCTGACTTCATTCGCAGGGCCATTCACAGTTAGGCATGCCTATTCGCTGAAATAAGTCCTGCGGGCTTTGTAGATTGCGGGCTGTTTGTTTGACACTGATTATGATGTTGACAGAAGAGCGTGTTCTGTTTGTCATTCAGTGAGAGGTAGAGTGGTACCGGTCTCCTACCTGCCACCATCATTAGTCCTGGGTGTTACCAAAGGCCTGTAGTCAGCATACACCAGTCCCGTCTGAATAATACATGAGGAGGAACACACAGTTCACTCAGACACTGTTCCACTTATGCCATGCGTATCAATCATGCATGAGAGAGAACCTGGGTGTTCTGAAGAGCCCTTCTCCTGCTACAATGCTACGACCGTTCCTGAAGAACTCCTGTGGTACACGTCCAGAAGCTCCCCTTCTGTCTGCAGCGCCACTCATCTGTACTATAGGTCCACTCTTATATCCTGTAGCTCCACTCTAATGTCCTGTAGCTCCACTCTTATGTCCTGTAGCTCCACTCTAATGTCCTGTAGCTCCACTCTAATGTCCTGTAGCTCCACTCTTATGTCCTGTAGCTCCACTCTTATATCCTGTAGCTCCACTCTATATCCTGTAGCTCCACTCTAATGTCCTGTAGCTCCACTCTTATGTCTTGTAGCTCCACTCTTATGTTCTGAGGCATCACTCTAATGTCCTGTAGCTCCACTCTTATATCCTGTAGCTCCACTCTAATGTCCTCTAGCTCCACTCTAATGTCCTGTAGCTCCACTCTAATGTCCTGTAGCTCCACTCTTATATCCTGTAGCTCCACTCTAATGTCCTGTAGCTCCACTCTAATGTCCTGTAGCTCCACTCTTATATCCTGTAGCTCCACTCTTATGTTCTGAGGCATCACTCTAATGTCCTGTAGCTCCACTCTAATGTCCTGTAGCTCCACTCTTATATCCTGTAGCTCCACTCTAATGTCCTCTAGCTCCACTCTAATGTCCTGTAGCTCCACTCTAATGTCCTGTAGCTCCACTCTTATATCCTGTAGCTCCACTCTTATGTCCTGTAGCTCCACTCTAATGTCCTGTAGCTCCACTCTTATATCCTGTAGCTCCACTCTAATGTCCTCTAGCTCCACTCTTATGTCCTGTAGCTCCACTCTTATGTTCTGAGGCATCACTCTAATGTCCTGTAGCTCCACTCTTATATCCTGTAGCTCCACTCTAATGTCCTGTAGCTCCACTCTAATGTCCTGTAGCTCCACTCTTATATCTGGTAGCTCCACTCTAATGTCCTGTAGCTCCACTCTTATGTTCTGAGGCATCACTCTTTTGTCCGGTGGCTTTAAGAAGCGTCTCAAAACCTTCCTTTTTAGATCTGCTTTTAGCTTTTAGTTTTAGTTAAGCAACCCTAAATCTGTTCCATCTTATTTACTTTGTTCACTTTATTACATTATTTTATTGTGTTGTTTCCATTTTTTTACTTTAATTTCTTAATATTTTCCTTTTTATCTTTGCTTCCTTTTAATGTTACTTTTTAAAATTTATTCTGTAAAGCACTTTGAGTTGCATGTATGTATGAAAGGTACTATACAAATAAAGTTTATTATTACTCTTACTATAGTTCCACTCTTACGTCCTGTAGCTCCACACTTGATGCAGTTATGAAGGCCAGGGCATGTCTCATTCTACGTTTGGAAATAATTTGACATTCTTGTCATGATTACATACAGTCTGTGACTATGCAGTAGCTATAACACACACACACACACACACACACACACACACACACACACACACACACACACACACACACACACACACAGCAGTGCTTGGTAGGTCCTCAAAAGAAGCCCTTGAATCTTTATCTCTTCCTTGTTTTATTATCAAAGCCAGATCAGGGTTTGCTTGAAAGCGTAAGTCAATCACAGACGTGGTTTGCTCCTAACAACGTTCCAAAAAGAAAAGCCCACAGAGTCTCTAATTCCTCAGTGTGAGAGACAATGAGGAGATGATGTAACTGCGAATCTTGCTTTCATCATCTTGGGCCCACGTATATGTGGTTGGCTCTTCTTCAATCCCAGCCAATCCTCTGTGTGCGTTTCTAGGCTGCATGTGTCATCATTAAATCCAGGCCAATCATGTGCTTATTAATCTAGGCCGACCTTCATGGAACTTCATTTAAAACTCAACTCTTGTGACCTTTTTTTAATGCGTACTACTGGAGGCCTTCTTTAATACCCAGCCAATATGAGGTTCGCTTTTCCCGGTCCGCCTGCATGGACCTTTATTAAAAGTGAATAAGTGGAAAGAGTTACTTCAGCCCGATCAATAAGCAATGCGACAATGCACTCGTCGCTGCTCTGCTGTGAGCTTTAGTAGCGCCCTCTAGTGTGGCAAGGTAGAAAATTCAATCAATTTAAACAGCCTGGAAGAAAAACATTGAGAACTAACATTGAGTAAGATTTAAATGTTTTCTTTGTGCCAGGCTGTTGATTCTGGCTTGCTGCTGAAACTGTAAATCCACAGAGGAGGAGGCCAGTGTGAAACCCTTTGCAGGAATGAGCTTGTAATGTTTTTATCAACATTCCATTTAATCACCCTATAATCTCAATTATGTCCACAATTTCTGGACTGAGAAGTATTTTTCGAAACAAATGAAATTTTTGTTCATTTTTTATGTATTACTTATGGTACAAGCACTAATATATCAAATATTTATCTTCGGGTAGATAAAACAGGTTGACATACAGTAGTGTCCACCACTAGCCCATGAGAGACAGAGGGGGTTATTTTAATGTTTAGATATGTACTTTTTCCTAATGTGTCATTGCTTGTATGTGGTCATCTTAGTTAAGCATGTAGGTCTGTAGTTCATGTGATTTCCTGCTTCATGTATTATGTGCCTTCAAGTGTTTCACATGGATCCAATCCAGCTGTTTGTTCAGCATGTGTATTTGCAGATGGTGTTTTACAAAGATAGAGCTATTGTAGCAGATAATCTCTTCTCTACCACTGATGTTATATTATGCTATAATGTGCTCACACTATGGATTGAGTGAAATGGTGACATGTTATGATGCAGCAGCAACAATGAACCAAACAAAGCAGTTAGCATCAGAAGGTTCTTCAGATGGTCGCAGCGCTAATCACTTCTGCACAGTAAAACCCTGTTGATGTTGTGTTTGCACATCACTCACTGTTCCTAATGGACCAAACAGCAGACACAGCAATCATTTGGTAACACAGAAATCACACAAAAGTTCAAGCAAACCACATAATGGATGCAGCCACTAATTATCACTTTGTGCGAGTGTGTGTGTGTGTGTGTGTGTGTGTGTGTGTGTGTGTGTGTGTGTGTGTGTGTGTGTGTGTGTGTGTGTGGGTGTGTGTGTGTGTGTGTGTGAGAGAGAGAGAGAGAGAGAGAGAGAGACAGACAGACAGACAGACAGACAGGCAACAGACAGAGACTGTGTAATCACAGTTCCTCAACAAACCATTTACTTGTATTGTCTTACACAGTTACAGTATATTTGGTTGTTTGTTATTCTGTGTTTGAGTATGTACCTGAATTACATTGCCATATCATATGATGCCCCATATAATGAAGCACAAAAATTTGCGGACAGGATGAGGAGTTTTGCCAGATGTGTGTTTCTTAGGCAGCTTTGGCTGCATAGAGAATGTGGTTACTGTTTTGACTAGTGCAGTTAAGCATGTGAGAAAATGTGTCACCTCCTTATACAGGTACAGATTCACTGGAAGGAGTTAATCTCCATGTTATTGTCATTCTCTGGTCCCTGTCTTCCACCTCTTTGGTTTGGTTTGGTTTCATTTGATTAAGTGAAATGCATTATGTACAATAAAACACCCTCAGGGATTATATACTTACAAAACCTTGATGCCAGGGACCGAATAGCAAACGTGTTGTGGTGATTAGCACAGTTAATGTTAGCATACTTAACCTAGCTAAGTTATCAAACTAGGAGCGATAGCTAGATATCTCTCCATAATTTGACAATGAGGATTAAAAGCAATGCAAAATTATATCAAAACAATACTTATCTTCAAACTAAGAACAACGTCTGTTAGTAGACGCGATGATGACAACAGTGTTATGGACGTTTTTTAATACTACGATCATGTTTTAATTTGGCTCTGTCTAGTGAAGGCCCATGACCAGTAAGTACGGTTCGCCACTGGAAGTTACACAGGCCTAATAATTAGGAACAAACAAAAATACATATTTATATTAATACTATTTATATATTATATTTATTTATTGTAAATAATTTTTGTTATCAAGTCATTGTTTTCTAAATTACATCACGTTTTCCATGATGTAATTTACTGACACGAGACAGTCCTCTGCATTTACTCACTACTTGAGTAGCTTATAATCAACTTTTTTACTTTTACTCAAGTGAATTTTTGGATGAATACTTTTACTTGAGTAAAATTGTTGAATACTCTACCCACCTCTGCTTAAGTGAGTCTACAATTGTGGCATTGGTCCAGTTTTATGAATAGCTGTCTAAAAGAAGTTATGTAAGAAACAAACAGTTACTAGATTGTGCAGAGTGAGAAGGTCAAATAGATAAAACCAAATACTTGGAAAAAAAACTTTTTTGTAAATATCTCTCCCTTTTCCCTAAATTAATCATTTGTTTTTGTTTTGATAAAGTTAGCTAATAGTCATTTTAAGTGGGACAGTATAGTGTAAATGAATGAATGAATGGTGTTCTGATTTCTGTACAGTATTGTGTAGGCCCCTGTGAGTGGCGTGGAACTAATGAGAGTTTTGTATAAAGCACATCAGTGTTTCCATATTGATGTGATTTTCCCAATAAATGTAATTGATAAATACAAATAATGATCCTAAAATGTCCAGGAAGAAAAACATCGATACAGATGGAAGGA
The DNA here is from genome assembly GCF_052324685.1 of Brachyhypopomus gauderio. Taxonomy (NCBI): domain Eukaryota; kingdom Metazoa; phylum Chordata; class Actinopteri; order Gymnotiformes; family Hypopomidae; genus Brachyhypopomus; species Brachyhypopomus gauderio. The sequence continues at coordinate 7,322,306 of NC_135216.1, forward strand.
TGTTTCAAGAAAGATGGGAAAGCGAATACATGTTTGTGCTTCAAGGAGAAAAACCGGTATGTCGTTTGTGTTATGAAGCAGTGGTAGTTGTCACAAAGTACAATTTACGTCGTGAATTTGAGACCAAACACTAAGCAACGATTATGCTGATGTGGCCCGCGGTGAAAATGAGTTTCACACTCCTGCTCTAGTGTCCAGTTTTAAATTGTGCAGCAGTTATTAGCGCCAGAATGGAACAGCACCACAGTTTATGGTGAAACGGGGGGAAAACTAAATTGGTAAACGTCAATTTCTAAAAAATATTACCAGCATTAAAAGCATAATAATGTGGTTTCGATAGCCTAAACCACTGTATCAAGGTGTATGTATTATTAAGAAGGTTATGTGTATGTATGTGTTGTGTGTTTCACAATTAATGTGTGTGAGTATTTTAGGTGCAGGTGTTTCTCCCCAGAGGTGTAAAGCAGTATTTTTGGGCCTTCGGGGATCTCCTAAGTAGGTAGAAGCCCCCTGATGTTGTGGGGTGAGCGGGTCTTGAAGAGCCCCCATGAGAGGTGAGGTCTCCCCTTATGTTCGGGGACTATTTGTGTTGACTAGTATGTACCAGTTCACTTCTGGTTATTTTATCCTTTATTTGGATTATGTCACGGGTTTTGCGCTGGTGCACTTTATTCATTAAATCCTACATTTTCAATGAGATTGGTGTGATTGCGTCTTTGTTTTACTTGCGCACCATTGCTGGTCACATCTGAGTTTCTACAATGGTTATGTTTGTACATTGTACCTTCTTTCAAAATGTTTTAGTTCAACTTTGAAGAAAGAAAAAGCAAAAAAAATGTATGGGAATATATTATTCAAATTTTTAACATTTTAATAATGTTAATAGGTAACTAGGGAGTGAAACTAACACTACTGAAATAGTAAACAAAAAAAACCTCCAAAGAAATTTTTTTTAATCCAATAGTGTTACTTGAGAGTTAACAAAGTAGCTCCCACCAAGTGTTTGAAAGTGTTAATTTAACTCTGCAGAGTGTGGAGCTATATAAATCCTCAAAAAGTGTTAAAATTAATTAATTCTGTGGGAGTTAATTCAACACTGGGCATTTTGCTGTGTGTGTGTGTGTGTGTGTGTGTGTGTGTGTGTGTGTGTGTGTGTATGACTATATTAGAGGGAGAGTGTGTGAGTAGGAAGATGTTGGTTGTTTTTCATTTATCATAATTGTCTTTGACATGAACTTTGTCTTTTAGTTGAATATTTACTATAACCTGTTTGGTTCATTTTAATCATGTATTACTTGGATCATAATGAGCTGAGAACTGTGTAAGGGATAGAAGTGTGTAGGGGTGTAGGATGTGTATATAAGACATTCTGCTATATGTTACTGGCAAAAATGACATACAGGTTAATCTAACCAGCCAATAGCAGAAGAAACAGCAACACCTAATCTGGTCAGAGGGAGAGCAGCTACATGACAAACATTAAACATGGAACAAAGACTAGATAGAAAAAAATTTGATTTTTCTGCTAACCTCAATTCCAAAAAAAACTTTATCATTTTGTTTTACCCTGAAATGGGATACTTTATAACTTAAATACACATTCCATGGTAATGCATGCATATGAACCTATTGGATATACTGTACCTATATGTTTTATTAAAATTATAATTGTGATGTTTATACATTTCAAGGTATTTGTTAATTTCAAATAATTACACACATCTCTAGGCAATCTTGTGATTTGACAATACCAGGAGGTTGTCTTTAGATGTGTGAGAATTGCATAATAATTGTAAAGTTAATTAGCATAATTTACCACATGGCCTGCCAGCCCATTATGGACCTACTAGGCAAACAGTGAATGAAGTGTGAATGTTCCCAAGGGGACAGAAATGCATTGGCTGTGAAAATGATTACCTTTGTGTGTGTGTGTGTGTGTGTGTGTGTGTGTGTGTGTGTGTGTGTGTGTGTGTGTGTGTGTAACTACAACTGCTGAATTATCTGGTTATATGTGACTGATGTATAGACATCAAGAAAAACAATGATAGCCAACTGTACACCTCTTTAGACTCACTGGTCCGACTCTGGGTCCATGTCATTTTCAAGATTTTGCTCTTGTGGACATTACTGGTTTGGGGTTGGTTGAAAAGACCTTATGAGAAGTCTCTCATTTTATGTGAACTCTAATTGCCAGCATAGATTAATTAAATTATATTTTGAATTCAGTTCTGCGATGTAAGCGTGGCCCATTTTAAAGGGAAAAGTGCTGTCTCAGTCTGAATCACAAATGCAACATATTTGCATTTGTGAGACTCTCACAAAACTGCTTTGAATTGTCTGCTAAGTGGTCAGGAGTCAGCGTTTTGTACCACTGGATCATCTAGTCCAGCAATCCAGCAATCTCACACCTGCACGCGGGAACTCTGTTTCCTGCACCTGCAGGAAAGTTTTATGCTGAACACACACTTGCACGAGAGGAACAGGATCAGAGAGGCTTACGTACTCTCTCCATCTTGAGGTGCCTCCACAGAAAGGGTAGTGTCACGTTGAAGGGAAGAGATGGAGGTATCAGAATGCCGGAGCTAAATATCTGGGCTGCACGAGCAAAATAACTCCACCTAACTCAACTCCACCTAACTCAACCCGACCCTAATTAAGCAAAACAACTGCATTACTTTAGTCTCCCTGCAAAACGCAGCACACATACCAGGAACAAGGTGTCTCTGCGCGTCTGTGTTGGGGTTTATTTGCCCACGAGGACACGAGGACAGGCAGTTCCCAGGGAGGACACTTCAAACGTTCCAGCCGAACCCCGTGTGCCAGCCACTCAGGCCCGTTATCACCACCTTCACCCATCGCTCCTCTCTCCGGCTATTAGATCGACACACTCGGACAATACAGCTGCATGTCAGCAAGTCTTCGAGGGCAAACGACAATGAAGTTTGACATCCAAAGGCTTAGATTCAGTTTAAAAAAACTAGGAAATCCAAATGTTCAGAATGAATGAATCGCACAGTTCACCTCTGGTGAAAAAGTCAAGCAATTATTACATTGAATTCTCCTTATTCGCTTTCACTGATGTGTGCTGCGCCAGGGCCAGTATGAGACACATTTGACTGCTGATCACACTTATAATTACTAATGAGTATATGCTTAAGTTCCCAAAGTAAAATTGGCGTGACTCTGTGTCACTAATGACTTCCATCTGCTGACGGAGCTTCAACCTGGGTCGAACCTCTACTTCCTGGGCCTGAACTCATCAACTTCTGCTAATGAATAACAATTACCATTCACCAAGCGATGAATAATTACCATTCACCAAGCGATGAATAATTCCCACTCACTAGGTCATCGCACTGGAGCAAAAGACGTCTCATCAAAGACGTGCGGCATGACTTTCTGATTGCTGACAGGTAATTCATATGACAAAGCATTATATAACAGGCTTAAAAATATTTCTGGATTCCATCTGTGCTGAGGTGGAGACACTGGATTAATTCATCTGTCACTCTCTTACATAATCGGACAGAGCAGATGCTTTTTTTCCCCCTTCGAGCACAGTTTTTATCTTCATGTCAGCTCTGTCAGAACATGGGCTCTCAGAACAAACTCCGGCTGTGGGTGGACTAGGCAAAAACTGATGCAGGAAACTATTATCCGTCACGCCGGTATTCCGGATGCAATATTTTGAGAGTGCGCCTGGAAGTAAGAAACTTGTCGGAGTGAAACAGTCACGGATTTGAGTGGGCAGAGTGCCCATGATGACCGGCAGAGTGCCCAGTCTTCCCTGGGGGTTATGACCTACAGGTATATACGTCTCTCAGGTGTTGCTGCCGTGTTGGTCAGCATGCGTCGGAAAACGTGGTGGGCTGGACATTTTTTCTGCAGGGCATGAGCACACTCCTGAGACTTCATTGAACGTGTATGGAGATGCTACAGTGGGGAAAATAAGTATTTAGTCAGTCACCAATTGTGCAAGTTCTCCCACTTAAAAAGATGAGAGAGGCCGGTAATTGACATCATAGGTAGACCTCAACTGTGAGAGACAAAATGTGAAAAAAAAAATTGAGAAAATCATTTTGTCTGACTTTTAAAGAATTTATTTGCAAATAATGATGGAAAATAAGTATTTGGTCAATAACAAAAGTTCATCTCAATACTTTGTTGTATATCCTCTGTTGGCAATGACAGAGGTCAAACGTTTTCTGTAAGTCTTCACAAGGTTGGCACACACTGTTGCTGGTATGTTGGCCCATTCCTCCATGCAGATCTCCTCTAGAGCAGTGATGTTTTGGGGCTGTCGGCGGGCAACACGGACTTTTAACTCCCTCCAAAGGTTTTCGATGGGGTTGAGATCAGGAGACTGGCTAGGCCACTCCAGGACTTTGAAAGGTTTCTTACGAAGCCACTCCTTTGTTGCCCTGGCAGTGTGCTTGGGATCATTGTCATGCTGAAAGTCCCAGCCACGTTTCATCTTCATTGCCCTTGCTGATGGAAGGAGGTTTGCACCCAAAATCTCACAATACATGGCCCCATTCTTTCTTTCATGTACACGGACCAGTCGTCCTGGTCCCTTTGCAGAGAAACAGCCCCAAAGCATGATGTTGCCACCCCCGTGCTTGACAGTTGGTGTTCTTTGGATGCAACTCAGCATTCACTGTCCTCCAAACACGACGAGTTGTGTTTTTACCAAATACAGTAGTTCTACTTTGGTTTCATCTGACCATATGACCTTCTCCCAATACTCTTCTGGAACATCCAAATGCTCTCTAGCAAACTTCAGACGTGCCTGGATATGGACTGGCTTAAGCAGGGGGGCACGTCTGGCACTGCAAGATCTGAGTCCCTGGCGTCGTAGTGTGTTGCTGATGGTAGCCTTTGTAACGTTGGTCCCAGCTTTCTGCAGGTCATTCACTAGATCCCCCCTTGTGGTTCTGGGATTTTTCCTCACCGTTCTTGTGATCATTTTGATCCCACGGGCTGAGATCTTGCGTGGAGCCCCAGATCGAGGGAGATTAGTAGTGGTCTTGTAGGTCTTCCATTTTCTGATTATTGCTCCCACAGTAGATTTCTTCACACCAAGCTGCTTGCCTATTGCAGATTCAGTCTTCCCAGCCTGGTGCAGGTCTACAGTTCGGTTTCTGGTGTCCTCCGACAGCTCTTTCGTCTTCACCATAGTGGAGTTTGGAATGTGACTGTTTGAGGTTGTGGGCAGGTGTCTTTTATACTGTTAACGACTTCAAACAGGTGCAATTAATACAGGTAATGAGTGGGAGAAAGAGGAGCCTCTTAAAAAAGAAGTTACAGGTCTGTGACAGCCAGAAATCTTGCTTGTTTGTAGGTGACCAAATACTTATTTTCCACCATTATTTGCATTCATAGTTGAGGTCTACCTATGATGTCAATTACAGGCCTCTCTCATCTTTTTAAGTGGGAGAACTTGCACAATTGTTGACTGACTAAATACTTATTTTCCCCACTGTACGTGAGTTCATTCGAAATCAGATCGTCCGATTGGATGCGTGTGAGAGTGTGTGACAGCAGTACTCTGGTCCTTCACTGTGTACCATCGCACGCTGTATATAGTGAAATGACGATAAAACCCACTTGAGTCATATATTAGTCATATACACACATCTGTATTCACCACCTTCTTTATTTCTGTACTAATATTTATGTACTAATAACCCTCTGTGTCTGCACAGTTAAACTTGCTGCCCATGTGGAGCCATCAGTAGGCAGCTTCTGACCTGTGATTGGCTGGATGTTTGTGGGCGGCCTGTAAACCCAGCAGTGACAGTGACATGTGAAAGACCTCCAGTGACTCCCGTCTGCAATTGCCTGCCTACAAAATGCACCTCTAATCTTAATAAACATGTAACATTGTAACATTTTTTACTACATATCTGGAAAAAACCTTCCCAAGGTGATGAACCTCAGGTTGTAATGAGGTTCTTCTATTATAATGTAAAGCACTTTATATTACAGTTGTGGATGAAAGATGCAATATAAATAGACTTGCCTTGCCCAGCCCAATATACTATGGTCCTGCTGAAATGACCAGGGAAGGCACCTCTACCACACACACAAAGGGGACGTTTCTAATAAATGATTCATGATTCACACATTCAGGCAGGCTCCACACGCTGAACCTTCACAAGGCCTCCTGCCAGTGCGTTTGCAAGTTTTTACCTGTCTAGTGTGTCGGTCTGGTTGGTATATTACATATGCACTTACCAAGGCAAGGTCTTCATAGGTGTATTATATTCAGAGTCTGATTCTGAAACAGAAGCTTAATTTTTTTCAGGTCCATTTCGCTCCACTGCAGACGGATATCATTTCAACATGCATTTTCCTCTGCAGACACTTGCTCGCAGGCTAATTTGCAAGGTCAGCTTATGATCACAAGTCCTATCATTCCAGTTACTATGAGAATTTGTTAAAACAGTGTGAAGAAATACAAGCATCTTTATTCTCCTCTCAAGCAGACCCACCGCCATATGTGCATGTAGATTAATATAATTAAACTTGGAATTTTGAAAGCCTGTCTGAGGAGCTAAAGCTAAAATCTTCGGGCCGAATGTTCGTTAGCTAATGTGATATAAACAGCCTGAGCAAGCCAATGAAATATGGCATAATGATTCCAATCATTTCACAGAATGAATTATTTATGAGACTGATAAATTCTCAACAGCTGGTGTGGCATATTTAAGAACGCAGTAACACCCTCTGTATATAGAGGCCTTCATGTTTGGTCTACTGGTACATTATGAAGATGTTTTGATAAGAGCTCTAATTGGATATGTAGCCTCCAGTGCAAGCACTAAGTTGTGCTTCAGATCTTTTAATCTTTTTCATTGCTGAAGATGTGAATCCAGTGAGTGAATGTTTCGTTTTTGAATATATTTCTATATACACCAAAATGTTTATAAGTTGTATAGACGTGGTGTGTTTTGATGTGTCGGGTTGAATCTCGGTTCTCAGTTGGTTGAGTCTTGAATCCATTTACTGGGATCCAGTTTCAAATCCTGAATCCCAGCATCCCAGTTCTGCTCTCTCTGTGGGTTCTGTGGGACCATGGAGGTTGAGGACACTGTCTCCTCCTGTGAGCTCTGGACAGTCCTAAGCAGCAGGTGGCTGGTGGGATGGGGGGACTGAAAAGATTCAACTTACTCCAAGAGTCACCGGTCCAGGTCTTCAGTCATGCCATTACTCTACATCCTCTTCTGTGGCAATGTCACCATATAATACTGACTTTACTCCTCTATCTGTTACATGCCTGGCTGCTGTATTCAGTACTCTGTACAACGTAATTTGTAGGTGTTTTATATTTATGAACTTTTATATTCTTGTTTGTACACTAAAAATGCATGTTAATTAAAATGTTGACAAAATTATGTCTGTATGATGTCTGTGGGACGGTGTGTATGTATGGAGAGTTTAGAAATGGATACTGATGTGACTGCAAATTCAGTGATTTACATGATTACAAATGTAGTTGTGTACTGTAAGCTTCTATGTAACCAAATACAAATTCTTTGTATGTGCGAATACACTTTTCAATTAAGTCTGATTCTGATTCACACCCACCTTCTCTTTTCTGGATTGGTTAATACACTGGATAGATAACTGGGCAAATATGCAAATGAAAGGAAAGGAACAAAATTTTAGTTCTAAAGTATACCTCAAAGTCGGTTGGATTTTCCTTTGAGAATTTTGTCATGCGTTTTCAATCAACCTGGCCTGAAATCCTTGTAGCTTTTAGCTAAATGCATTTTCACTGTTCGGATGAACCGTTCGGAAACAGTGGTCCACTTGGTGTGCCGTCTCTCAGTGAAACAACACTCCACTCATCTTGAGGCCCAACATGGAGGAGCTACATCTCCCAACTGTAAAACTAGCAGAAGCGGCACCACCCACAGGAGTCCCAATAACTGAATAATCCTGTTAGCGCCAGAACAACAGGCCTCTAATGGCCCCGCAGAGGGTGATACGCAGAGAACCATAATCACAGGAGCTCACATGGCTCACAGAATGTAGGGCGCCGTAAACCTGAAGAGCAGAGCGTCCTGCTCCAGTGAGGGACATCACTGTCCCCAAATCCCCTCAGACGTCCCCCTTCACCAAGCTGGAGACATTAGACTGTCCCCCCCCGCAACAGGGCAGCAACAGGGCGGAGCTCAACATATTGACAGATACGTGCACTGACCCCTGGGGGGGTGCAACAGTGACCAAAATTGAACATAAAGTGCCCTCATAATAACAGACTACAAATTACAACATCATAGACTGAAAAAGATGATGATGCTGCAGTTTGAAAATACGCCCATGAAAACCAGAGCAATGTGCTGGAGACAACCAGATGGAAGAGTACAGACAGTGTGTGTGTGTGTGTGTGTGTGTGTGTGTGTGTGTGTGTGCGTGCGTTTAAATAGCAACCATGGTAAAACTAAACTTTACTGGTATAAAAGTATACTGAACAACATACTGTGATTAAATAGACAATTACCTTTGTTGTATGGATAATGTTGGTATTCAGATTCTGTCCAATTAAACATTAGGCAGCGTGAGAGGTTGTGTGAAAGGTTTTGTGAGAGCTTGTGTGAGAGATTGTGTGAGAGATTGTGTGAGAGGTAGTGTGAGAGGTTTTGTGAGAGGCAGCGTGAGAGGTTGTGTGAGAGGCAGTGTGAAAGGTTGTGTGAGAGGTTGTGTGAGGGGTTGTGTGAGGGGTTGTGTGAGAGGTTGTGTGAGGGGTTGTGTGAGGGGTTGTGTGAGGGGTTGTGTGAGAGGTTGTGTGAGGGGTTGTGTGAGAGGTTGTGTGAGAGGTTGTGTGAGGGGTTGTGTGAAAGGTTGTGTGAGAGGTTGTGTGAGAGGTTGTGTGAGGGGTTGTGTGAGAGGTTGTGTGAGGGGTTGTGTGAGAGGTTGTGTGAGAGGTTGTGTGAGGGGTTGTGTGAAAGGTTGTGTGAGAGGTTGTGTGAGAGGTTGTGTGAGGGGTTGTGTGAGGGGTTGTGTGAGAGGTTGTGTGAGAGGTTGTGTGAGAGGTTGTGTGAGGGGTTGTGTGAGGGGTTGTGTGAGGGGTTGTGTGAGAGGTTGTGTGAGAGGTTGTGTGAGAGGTTGTGTGAGGGGTTGTGTGAAAAGTTGTGTGAGAGGTTGTGTGAGGGGTTGTGTGAGAGGTTGTGTGAGAGGTTGTGTGAGGGGTTGTGTGAAAGGTTGTGTGAGAGGTTGTGTGAGAGGTTGTGTGAGGGGTTGTGTGAGAGGTTGTGTGAGGGGTTGTGTGAGGGGTTGTGTGAGGGGTTGTGTGAGAGGTTTTGTGAGAGGCAGTGTGGGAGGTAGTGTGAGAGGTTTTGTGAGAGGCAGCGTGAGAGGCAGCGTGAGAGGCAGCGTGGGAGGTAGTGTGAGAGGTTGTGTGAGAGGCAGCGTGAGAGGCAGTGTGGGAGGTAGTGTGAGAGGCAGTGTGAGAGGCAGCGTGAGAGGCAGCGTGGGAGGCTCAAACAGAAGCAGTGTGTCTGGAGGAGGCATTATTAAGCCTGACTGCAGATGTCAGAAAGATGCTCACTACCACACCCTAGAAGACAGTGAGGAGATGATCCGATTGCTAAATGTTAGGAAAGGTACAACAATTTTTGGTGAAGGTTCAAACCATTGTACAGGTTCTGTCTCTCTTACTCCAAATGCCTACGGCACGCACAGCATGATGAGGTCATGAGCCCCTGCTGTGCATTAACATCATCATCATCATCATCATCATCATTTCACTGAATAATTACTGAGCGATAAAAACCCTCAGAGAGAACGCAAGAGAGAGAGAGAGGGAGGAATGAATGCAGAGAAGGAGGAAGAGAGAGAAGGAGGAATGCAGAGAGAAGGGGCAGAGAGACAGAAGAAGCATGAGGGAGAGAAAGAAAGAAGAAGCAAAGGAAAAAAGCAAAGAGAAAGAGAGCGACATATTAAAAAAGACGGGGGAAAAAAATGTCTGTTTGTGGGACATCAAGAAGACATTCACTCGTCCTCTGTGCAGCCTGCCTGGTAGCTCTGATAGTCCTGGCTCATCCCCTCTCCCAGTGCATCGTGGGGGCCATTCATCACTGCCACCTCTCCCAGTCCCGCTCCAGCCCCGGGGGGGTGTGGGGAGTGACGGAGCTACGCTCCCCTCCCGTGATGCCAGTTCATCACTGCCAGCCGGCAGCTGTGGGGGCCCAGCTGGGCCAGGAGACCCCCTCCCTGGGCGCTGTGTTCCCGGTCCTCTCCGTAACGTCGGCACCGCACAGGCACGCTGGATCCACTCTCACGCCACTCTTCCCAGCGCTCATTTGTACGTTTTACACTTGGCCTGTCTGTCCATATATGGGTCAGACCAGAGCTCCAGTGCACTTTTGTTCTGGTCTTTGCCCCATATGTACAAGCCGGCCCACTTCTGTATTTGACGGTCCAACAGCCCCATTTAGCAGAAAAAAAAGAATAAATAACACTTTATTTATGTCATCAGACATTTATTTATCAGTATAAATGTCTTTATACTGATATAAATATGATGGTGTAACCATATAATTTATTTGGCAAAGTGAATTGGCACTTCCATTCATACAAAACACCAGTAAGACCAGTCAGACCAGTATAGTCCAGCTCAGAAGCTCTGGCTGGGCTGCCTTTTCCAGGTCATGGAGTTATGTCCAATTTAACAGCTGGTTCATGATGTATGACACTAATTAGAGTTGACCTTAGAAACACACTCTATTACCATTGTCACCTGTGTTCTTCAGTGTGGTAAGCAGAAGGCCCCCATAACAAAACCCCCCTGGCTGGTTCTGGCTCTCAGAAACACTGACTACAGTCCTACAGCACAGTTCTATGATACAGTTCAATGGTACAGTCCTACAGTAGCCTTACAGTTCAGTCCTTCAGTACAATTCTACAGTAGTCTTATGGTACAGTCATATAGTACAGGTCTACAGTAGTCTTACGGTACAGTCCTTCAGTACAATTGTACAGTAGTCTTAAGGTACAGTCCTTCAGTACAATTCTACAGTAGTCTTACGGTACAGTCTTTCAGTACAATTCTACAGTAGTCTTATGGTACATTCATATAGTACATGTCTACCGTACAGTTCTACAGTATTCTTACGGTGCAGTCCTATAGTACAGTGCTACAGTACAGTCCCACAGGTATTATTGTAAGTCCAGCATTTAGTTAGACCTTGTTTTGGCATTCAACATTTAATGCACACAGGACATGCCTCAGAAATGTAACGTAAAGAAATGGAAAATATCTTTAAAATTGCATTTTACTGTAAAATTCTAACTCAGGCCAGTGCGATGTATGTCATTCTATTACAAACTGAAATGTAACTAATAATGTGTCTTCTGGGAGTTATTAGCATTCCCAAGAGTGACAGACCTATGTTTACTTGGAATACTAGGTTATGGCATTGATTTCTGTAGATTCGTAGTAGTCTGGCTCAGAGGTATTTTGAATTCTGACCCATCAACGCTACTTTCTGGGATGCACTCTGTGAACAGATGTAAAACACCGGAATAAGAGTGTCTGCTAAATTCACTAAATGTAAATGTAAAGGCATGTATTGTGCTGTTTTTCTGTGTGTGTGTGTGTGTGTGTGTGTGTGTGTGTGTGTTATGCAACATCCACTAACCCAGCACAGTCACTCTGGTGTGCACAGACAACAGGCCATCAGCGTTCAGCGGTGTGAGCTCAGTTCTGCACTCTGCTATTTGCTCTAAACACGTTTAGCACTTGTACACAAAGGTTAACAACATTACACCTACCATATTTACCCAAACACATGTGCGTTATCTCTCACACACACACACACACCCTCAGACTCAAACATATTGCATACTGTTTGCACAGGAACGAGGAACTGTTTGGACAAGAACATATTGTTTGCACTGTGTGCGCTATGACAACAGAAAGAGCTTTAAAGAGCTTTCACATGGATTCTGAGGTTCAGGGGGGCTTTTGTGTGTGTGTGTGTGTGTGTATATATATATATATATATATATATATATATATATATATATATATATATATATATATATATATATAATTGATCAAGGAAGAACTGATACCAAGATGCATTTGTTCATTCAGTGTAGACAAAAGAAGATGCATCTGTCTTAAAGATCAAAAAAGTAATATTTTTCCTGTAATTATTCTTCTTGTAATTATATTTCTCCATCTGAAGTGGTCTAGGTTAAATGGATGATGGCTATGGGCATCTTATCTTACCAAGGACAAAGCAGTATGGCCAACAAATTTTATTCCAACATCATTTTACATAAAAACTCATCTGAGCAAAATGTCACAGCAGTTCAAATTTTAATGTGACCAACCAATCATATCCTCAGTTATTTTCTGGCTCGGATTTTAGGGGGAAATCTCCCCATAATTTAGTTAATCTGCAAATTAAATCTCAAATAGCACACATGGATCCAGCGAAAGGACTGAGAGTGGTGTTTAGATGCATGGGAGTGAAGAAGGACAGGGCCACACATTGTTTGACTCTTTAACACTGACTGTCTTCTGTTTTTATGAGTCTGTTATAGGAACAACTATAGGGTTGGGGCATTTTGCCTGTCTGTGGTCCTTATATGAATTCTCCACTTCAGCTGTTCTCTTTCTGTTCGCCAGACTTCTGATTTTGTTTAAATATTTTCATTCCGCTCTCTCTCTCTCTCTCTCTCTCTCTCTCTCTCTCTCTCTCTCTCTCTCTCTCTCTCTCTCTCTCTCTCATACACACACATACACACACACACACACACACACACACACAAATACAACATGACAGTGAAATGTAATAAATCTATTTGTGGTGCTGGTTAGAACCTTCAAACCTCCATCCACTCATGGATGCTAATACGCTAACTGTTCGCTGCGGTGCGGCCCTGCATGGTAACATCCGACGACTTGATTTTTGTGTGTGTGTGTTGAACAGTTGTAATTTAGCTTTCGAAAACCTCTTATTAACCAGCTAATTAAGTGGACTCCCTACCGCTTCGCCAACTGTCACGGCGCTTCAGAGGTTTCTGGTCACGTCTGTCCGGAGCAAAGCCTGACTGTCTTTGTCTGGTTGCCATAATGGAGCGATTTCCGCACTGCAGGGCCTTGCTTGGTTCTCCAGGCAGTGTCCCCGTGCCAACACCACCCCAACACCACCCGCTCTCTATATAGGGAGATAATTACAGTCCACATTATAGAATAAGCGTATATTCACCTGTATTGTGTTATGTTGCTTGCTTTAAAATTGCATTGTTAGGTAGTTAGCATAGTAAGTTCGGGTCGCTGTTTCTGCAGCGTTTGAATCTGCCCAGTGCATCAAAGAGAAATGGGACAAGCTCCCAGGTATAGAATAAAAAGCAAAGCTGTCCCAGAAAAGCATTTTAAGCAAGTTAAGCTCATTTTCTATGACTGACACCACTTAGTCCATGGTGCCAAACTCTGGTACTGGACATCCGCCCTACAGAGTTTACACACCTGACTATCCAGTCTGCTCCAAGACTAGAAAGTTCTGATTTAGGATCCCCACTGACAGTCTGTTTCAGTCCAAGACTGAGAAGGCTGTCTATGGCTCCTGCTTTGCCTTGTGTACTGCTGTAAGCTATAGTGATTTGTGAAGTCAACACCCAATTAGACAATATAGTCAAATTTGCCCTCCGTTTTTCACTCTTCACATTGGACAGCAGTAAAATCCTGCTCAAATATTTCTGTTATCTATGTGTGTATGTTTGAAGGAGAGCGTGCGGAAGGGATCAGAAAGACTTCCTTCTGTTCAAGCACCAGCAGGGGAGGAGAGGATATAACAAATGAATCCTGCTTTGCTGTAAAATACTGCTACTCCCTCTCTGCTGTGCTCTGCGCGAGCTACTCTGCTAGCACAGGAGAGCCTGTTTATCTTGAATCTTTACGGTCTGGTAGTTGCATTTAATGGCATGTCATTAGACAGGTCAGGCCAGACAGGCCACTGAGGAGACAGCTACGAGAAGCCTAAAACAGGTTACTGCACTGTCTCTACCGAGACATGATGAGCTCGGTTCAGGTGAGTGGTAAACAGATGCTGCTCAGGTTATAACGTTGGCAGGTAAAGGGGAAGTTCGGGGCTCGGAGTAAGCGTTGGGGTCGGTGCAGGGTGGGGTGGGGTGTCTCCAGCCACAGTGTGTCTTTAACACTATAAAACAAGGGCCCTTTTGCTTGGAGATGCCGATGATTCCCAACATTCCTGTTATTAATTAAGCCTCAAGTGTGGTGCAGGGCCATCAGGAAAAGCAGGAACGGTCAGGACTGCAGACTGCAGCACGGACAGGACAGCACAGAGACTCCATGTGCAGCAAAGTTCACTGGTGACGTGTCAAGAGGGAGATGATGAGTTTATGGAGATTAATGAGGTGCAGAGTTACACCAGCTCATGTAGTACAATAATCTCACTCTTTTATCTCACACTTTGCTATCCTGTTACAGCACAGCACACGCAATCAAGCTTTTTTATCATACATCTTGTGCGCTGAATAAACAGCATATTAACTCTTGAACTGAATGTACAAAATTTTGCAGACAGTACACTGTGCTCACTAAGGGATGTGTACATAATGTAGAGGGTGCCATGTTTAATGACAGCCCACCTGCAGCATCATTTGGCGGATTTTGTTTGCAGAAACTTTGCTGACGGCGCGCTTCCTTTCATTATGCACATCGCATCCCTGCTTCACGCATCTCTCCGTGTATGATCCTTGAAGCCTTAATTCCTCGGCTTGAGCATCGCCCACTCTCGCACAGCCGAATTCTAATCTTCTCCCGTTTACGGAACACCCTGGCGGATAAACCAACAAACCCAGCCTGTCAAGAACACGGGCTTTATTAAGCATGAGTCGTCCTGTCCTTGCCTCTCACGGCCATGCTGAGGAAGGAGACTGAAAGAAAGATGGTGATTACCGGCACTCTCTGCTTCCTGGTGCTACCCGGCGTATGTTAATTAAGTCCTGTAGGAGCACAACTCTGTAGGAGATGTACCACTTCATGAAGATGCATGGTGATGAGATTCAATGAGAATGTTGGTGGGCTGTCTGCCGCCTGCGTGCTGCCCTCTAGTGGCTGTCCTTCTGGTTCTGCCAAAGCGTTTTTGGTCTCGGCGAGGTGTCGGGCTCAGCAGTGTCCAGGGCCAAATGTGACTGGTTACCACCTCTCAGGAACGACATTACGGGACTAGCCTTCCACCCTTCGTTAGCTAGCACTAACCCCTAGCGCTGAACCCTTAGCACTTGACACTTAGCAGTGAACCCCTAGCACCCTTAGGACCGCACCACTATCCCTGGACCCCTAGCACTGGATCCTTAGCACTTTTGAGCTGATCTCTGATCCCTTCGCTGGATGACCCTTCTGGCGTCTTGGTTGTGATGGTTCCAGTTGAATCATTTCCTGTCCTCAAGCAGTTGTGGTTGCTCAACTGGAATGTTCTTCTCCCAAGCAGAGTCTCCAGCCTTTACTCATCCTCAAGAGCTCAGTAGCGAACAAGCTACTGCCTGCAACAGGCACTGAAATGGAAAAAATGTTCAGTGCAATTTTGACCTGAAGCACCTGGTACATTCTGTAAGTCCTAATAGTGAAGCTATTGCAGTCTCTGGTCTTCAACCTCAAACTTGGTATCCAAAACCCAGTCCAGTTTTTTGTAGTCACCAGTGGTTAATTTCTATCATAAAACGTTAATACAGAACCTCACAGCCTTTGAGGTTCGGGTTCTGCTCATTTTCCACCCAAGTTGTTCCAGGCATTTAATGTTCATCTCTTATCAGTGCCTATGGGAATGATACCTAATACGCACTAACACACAGCTCTGTGTATGTTGGAGGCCGTGGGGCTTTTAATGTTGGGTGTTGGTTAAAAAGAAAAACCCATCTTCATGGTGCTGTACTGTGTTACCATTGGACTTTCATGAAATACTGTAAATGTATGGCTTCTGGTTTCCAAATACACAGCATTCCATAAAAAAAGAATAGATGATACATTAATGTCTGGGATATAGTATTTAATTGCATAAGCAACACAGTTATGATATGTATCAAACATATCCAGTACTGTGTAAACTAGTCCTAACAGTACAGAGTTCAAATATGTCATAACTTGGATCTTGGATGCCATTGAAATGATATCTACAGTATATTGGAGAGGGGCAAATGTCAAATTAACCACTGCAAATGTCCCAAGCAAGAGGAAGCCATCGGAATTCCAATGTGCCTCTTACGGATGTGTGGGAAATGTTTTATGAGAGAAGAAAGATCCGGAGTGTGTGTGTGTGTGTGTGTGTGTGTGTGTGTGTGTGTGTGTGTTTACAAAAAAGTTTGATTCTATGGCAGTTCTCTGTGATTAGCATGATTTGTGAAATATGTTCACATTGGCTGCGAGGGCTTTGAGCTGGACCTCCACTGTACTTAAACATGTACTGTGGAAACCCTACACTCAGCACCATGGACCGGTGACCGCTCAACATGTGATTACTTCTTCAAGGAGGTCCAGCCATCCTCCCAGATTCTCCCTGGTCGTTCCATGCTTGGTTGTTCCCTCACTTGTCTCCTTCTCCTTCTGCACCAGATGTGACAGCTGTTCAGCCATTTTGAGCTCATCCTCATGGTGATTTATGCCAGCTTTGCTTCATAAGACAAAGGCTGGTTTAACGCCACAAAGCCTGAATATACATTAACTTTGCTTTAATTCTGAATCTGTTATCTAGTTTGTTTACCTTACATTTTGCATAGACGTCCCTTGAAACATGACTGATTAAATGTGAAGACAGATGACCTATCTGATCAGTGTGGTGATATAATTTAGGAAGCCACATGAGGCAATATAGCAGCAACCTTCGTTCAGTTGCTACAGGTCACATTTTGCTTCAGTCTTGTTCTAGTCTTGTTCTAGACTGTAGATTTAAGCTCCAGCTGAGTTTCTTGAGGCAGTTACATTTTGACTGGCACTGAAATCTCATGCAGAATAATGGTGGGCCAGTGAGTCAGAGAGCACCTGGGGTACTCCAGCATCATTCCTGCTTCATTCGTCCAGACCCTAGGAGATAAAAGTTAATCTCCAATGCCAAGGAGACTGAAGGAGAAGGACGATTAATTTTAGTCCACCGCATATCTTTATTCCTTCATTCTTTCATTTATTCTCCTGACCATTTTAGGAGGAATTTGTTTATTCGTTTTCCCCCTACTGATATAGAAATATTGTGTGCAGTTTAGTCATAATGTAAACAGAATACTGATATCTATATCTCATTAAGGTCAATGAAATGCTGTTAAACTTTGATCAGATTAAACTTACTGTTCATAAATCTTCTAACACAACATAACAGGTAGCTATGTAAAGTTGTACAGTACCACAAGGTCACCACTCACTCACACACACACACACACACACACACACACACACACACACACACACACACACACACTTCTCTCTGCAGACAGATGTCACCTTTGTGTTAGATGGCTGGGGAAGAGAAAGGCTGTGATCTGGGCAGCGGCATACCAAATCCTTCCTGGCACCTCTGTATGTGTAAGGGTCTTCCAGGCAGATCCGGGCAGTGCTGAATGTGACCGAGGTGATGCGGAGTTCGAGGGCAGGTGCTGGAGCCCCATGTCTGCCTGGTCCTGCATGTCAACAACGGCAGGCCAGACACTGGATATCTGGGTATAAACTCCACTGGGGAAACGGGAACAAGTGAATTTCTTTTACTTTTCCGAGGAAAAGCACTTATCCAGAACCCAGACTGTGTGAATGCATGGTTCTGTGGATAGTTTGTCTATTAGTTTGCTGTTATCAGTGTTAGAGGCGTCTGGGTAAAGTCTCCGGTCGGGCTTCTCACACACCGCCAGGAACAAACACCACCAGCTGCCACAAGAGGAGCCTGAGGCGTTTGATAAGAGGGGCGTAATCTCCCTTCGGCAGCACCGTCTCCCACTGCCTCCCCTGCCATGAGATCAACCCTTGGCTTAGTGTCGCACTCATTCAAGGGAACCTTGATAGGGTTCACTAAAAAAAATAGCATACGACGCGGTCTTTGGTCCTGTTGCGTTTAGCTGTTGCGGTCATACAACATTTCACACAAACATGAACGCAAACCATACACAAATTGTCACAGAAATGTCTTTATTGATATTATTATTATAATTTCGGCAAATTAAGATGATATATAGGACGTAAATAACGACTACGTCGCCGGATTATAATCGCGAGCGTCAGTGAGGGGCGCGAGCGAGTCTGACGCGTATAAGCAGCTCGCGCTGCGCGTGATGTCATAGGGTGACCTGCAAGCAGGCAGCGCCTCCACGCAGACGCGTTTCTGTACAGCTGAAGGAACAGAGTCGTCTCCAACACCGCGGGAGAGGGCTAGATGTAGACTGTGGGACGGACAGCACCGGCGAGGCTGTTTCTGATTTTCGCAAACGAGCGGTAGACCAAAGATAACAGTGCAGAATGCTGTGCCATGTAACGCGCCCGGACTCGGTGGTGATGGAGGTGGAAGTTGACGCTAAGGCGAACGGAGAGGACTGTCTGAGTAAGGTGAGTTACTCCACGGGCGGGATGCGAATCGAACGCCTTGTGTTCCGAATGCACGCGGTTCGACGTAGTGTGTGCACCGGTACTGGAGACTGAAATGGACCTCTAAGCGTTGGTACCGTGACGGATGCGAGCTGCTACCAGCCTGATATAAACAAAAAAACCCGGGCTGACACTCCGGATGATGGAGTTGTTTAGTAACAGGTTTTGCATGGATGACAATTTTTCAATTAAAGGCTCCTGGATGAGTTGGTGTGATCGTTTTAATAGCTCAGGGGGGTAAGAATGAGACGAGTGTAAGGTTTCGTTTATCGAGACAAGTTGAGCTCGTCGTGGTATATATTTTTTAATGATGGAAAAACAGCCACATTTCACGGTGACAGTTTGGTATGGTTTACGGTTTTGTGCATGTACAGTTTGGTATGGTTTGCGGTTTTATACGTGGAGGGCATGAAAAGCGCTCGAGCTTTGTGTTTGTCTGGGACACGAGGACCCGGTCATTTGTCACAAGGTTACTTTAGTGCGCGTTCCTCATCAGCCTGCTGAACTGTGTTGCTGAGTCTGACCACATTGATGGACTAGAGGACGAAATGGTTTTGTACCACTCGCTGCACATGACCGGATAAACCAAGTTCATTTGTTTCCATCTTTAACTAATTAACAGCTTGGGTCAATCAGATCGGGTAACTTGAGTTTAAAATCCTTACGCACCCACATAAGGCAGTTTCCTCAAACATATACCTCCATAAACTTTGGTTTTAAAATTGGACATTCTCTAAGACCAGTGATCAAATAGTCCACATGCGAGCAGACAAATTTGGAGTGTTTGTTTTCTTTAAGAAGGGAAAGTGGATCAAGTTTATTTTTTGAAGCTGTTACTTCACGTCCACTTCACGCCTCGTCAACACACACTGCTTGTCTTTCCTTATCTTAGACCTGCGCTCCTGTTCTTGTGCTGAATGTACCTGTTCCTCCATCAGGTGTGTATGAAACTGGGCATCATAGAGGAAGACTACTTTGGCCTCCAGTTTACTGGCAGTAAAGGGGAGAACCTGTGGCTGAACCTGAGAAACCGAATCTCCCACCAGATGGACAGTGTGACTCCCTGCCGACTCCGTCTAAGGGTCAAATTCTTCGTGGAGCCTCATTTGATACTGCAGGAACAGACCAGGTAGTGTGTGTGTGTGTGTGTGGGGGGGCATAAGTGTAACTTGGTGAACGTTTGAACGCATCTGTTGCTGCTGTAGCTCGTGTGTGAGAGCCAGGAAGCGCATCGAGGTTTGTGGGTGTTCGAATGTTAACATATGAGAAATGGGGGAAACACACGGTGAAGCTCAAAGTGAAACCGAGAGTGCGAGTGTGTGACGGCGCGGCCGAGCACGAACGCACCTTTCCAGCTCTACCGCCCGCACTCGCGACCAGCGCCGAGCTCGTTTGTCTGAGCCCGTCTCGTTCGGATCTGCTCTGTCCCCGATTAAAAAAAAAAAAAAAAAACCTTAAACACTTATGCTAGATAATGAACATCACAGATGCAACAAACGAGTGTGGCTCAGCGCTCAGCTGCAGGGCCCGTGAGGTGTGTGTGTGTGTGTGTGTGTGTGTGTGTGTGTGTGTGTGTGTGTGTGTGCTCCCCTCCCCCTCTAGCTCTTCTTTCCGGTTGAGTGGAATGCCCTGTAGTAACCTCGCTTGCTCGGGGTAACTCTAGGTCATTGTGCTGCAAGTCCTTGTGGCAGTTGGAAATGCGATTCCTGCTGAAAGCCTCTCGTCCCTTGGTGGGGGGCGGGGCATTCCCGGGCCCCTCCCCCTCCCTCACTCCCCTCACCCGTCCCTACGCTTTTTTTTTCCATTTCTTTTTTTTTTTTTTTTTGCTCTTTTGCTTTAATTTCCTGTGTAACTTGCATTGTTAATATCGAAGAAATAGTTGTTGTGAGACTGGGCTCCGGCACGTGGGACCGCCGGGTCACTGGGCAGCCCGACAGCTCCGTCTCGCTCCCTTGTCGGAAACCCCCTATTTCCCCTTGGTCTGTCTGGACAGGGGAGGTTGGGGTTTGTGTACGACGAAAGGTTGTGTGTGTGTGTGTGTGTGTGTGTGTGTACGTACGTTCTGGCGTGCCTCACGTAACTGGCCCCTTTGTGCCTGGAGTGTCCAGCTGTGAGGGTGGGGGCTGGCCTGTCTGGACCAGAACCACCCCCCTCCCCTCCCCAATCGTGCTCTCGCTAGCTTTGATGCTATAAACGGGCCCTCCCTGGAGCCCGTGTCCCCCGGTGCGTCTGCAGGGGCCTCCCACTCCAGCCCCTCAGGCCCTTCTGTGCTTTGCTTTTCCACGTGAACGCTGCTGTTGGACGACTCGGTGTTGGGGAGGTGGACTCGGTGGCTGGTGTCCTGTGCGCTCCAGACACAACTGTGTTCTGTTCAGTAGTCGCGTGTCCACCTCGGTCATCCTTAACTGTACTTTCACCCTAATGGCTCTGTTGTTCAGCAGTTTCAGTAGGTCAGATTAAGATGGTTAACGACTAAAGAAAGCTTGCTGTATCGCTGTGCACGACTGACCGATCTTCCCATGACCCCTGGGACTCTGCGGGGGTGGTAAACAGATGGCTGTTCGAGCGATTAAGACCTGGGACACTGGACTGGTAATAAAGAGGACGAGATGCATGTGTTGCGTGGACCTGCCGGACACGGTCCCCTATAAGCCGAGGTGATGCCCTCCGCTGGGAAGAGGACGAGCTTGTGTTCTCTGTTGTGCGGGACCCTTTCAGCCTGGTCATCGGCGTGCCCGCAGGTCGACTAAGCTAGGGTCACCGGAGGCGGGGCTTTGCCGACTCACCGTGGGGCTTCGTGTGGTGTGTCTGACGGACCGCAGAGAGGAAGTTCTCCTCGCTACCCGGTGCAAACGGCTCTGTTTTCAGCTTGGCATTTCTGACTCACCACAGACACATTGTAGGCCAGTGAAAATCTTCTTTGTTCGCCCTCTGGCAGGGTCGCGGTACACATGCGCACACACACACACACACGCACACGCACATGCACACACTCACACGCACACGCACAGAGGCACGTGTGTACACAATGAGCCAGTGCTGAGAACAGGCTCGCATTCTAACCCTCCGTGCTGTCACCTTTGACCTACATTTGCTTTGCAGCCTTGATGCACTGCATACATACTCATTAACACCACCCACACACACACACACACACACACACACACACCCTCACCATCCCCACCACAGACACACACATACACAAGAACACCCTAAAGCTACAAGGTTCTCATAAACCACGAAGAGCACGTTGAGTTGACGTGAACTTCGCATGTGGGTGGAGATGTCTCTGCCGGGCGGAGGCGGCTGGTGGGGGTTCTCGTGCGCGGTGCTGCTGCGTGTAAAGAACACGGGGACCTCCGGTCTACACGCGGCCCCGAGGAACCCCCCCCCCAGCTCCACGCCACCTGCTGAAGGAGCCTCGGCCAATAGGAACGCGGCGTGGGCACACCCCGTCTGCAATGGGCACGGCACCGCCTGCGGGACTTTGATTGCAGGACAGCAATGCTTAAGTATTAAACGTGTTCTGGATTTAGAAGCGAGCATGCCTAAGGCTCCCGTCTCTCACCGTCTAGTAATTCAATACAGTTATGGCATAATGGCCTCCAGCACAGTGTTGCAAGAGTGCAATAAAACCCTGAACACTGGTGGCGTAACGAACCGCGATTAGAGAGTTAATGGCGACGAACATCTTAATGCAGTGATACCAGTATGAAAAGGAACAGCAGTGAAATGGAATGAAACGCAAAATTAATAATACATTTACGATCTCTCTCTCCTTCTCCTTGCCTCCCTCCCCATCCCATACCCCTTTTTCTTTCTCTCCATCCTTCTCTCCGCCCTGTTACATAAGGGATGCTAGATGCTGTTATATAAGCCTCACGGCAAGCTGTGCAAAAATACTACCAGCACTAGTCCTGGAGCAGTAGTCATTAAAATAATGAGGACGTATGTGTCCTATAATTGGTTCCTCCCATGCTGATGGACAGGGGGACGGCTCCCCCCCCCCCCCCCCCCACATCTCCAGAAAAGCCTCCTAATGAACAGACATTCACCACCATGGCTATTTATGAGGGGTTAAACCACCATGCAGAAGAGGATGAGTCCTCTCATCCCCTGACCTGAGTGACGACGGAAGCCCTGGATTAAAACGGCTGATCTTCGTCGTCCTGCTCTCCTCATCCTCTCGGCTCTAATCGGCTCCGTTTCGGTCCAGCGCCACCCGAAGAACCGTTCGCGGTCCTGTGGATTATTTCCTTGCAGCCTCCCCCCCCCCCCCCCCCCACCCCCCCACGCTAAGCCCTGAACCCTGGGCCGTAAACCCCGTCTTTGTGGAAAGGGACGTGCGTCTGCATGCGAGCCTTTTCGCTGCAGGGTCGTCGTCGAGGTGCCGAGGAGACGTGGGCTTGCAGCTCCGGCCCGGTGGCGGTCGTGCTCTGCAGAGCAGGCCCGTTTGGGTGGATTTGCCCCGGCCGATTAACGTTTACGTGAATGGCGGCTTCACGCACAGGGCTGCTGCGTTTCATGCTTAAGATTCAGGTCAGTGGGACTGTGGCACAGATTAGCCCCAGAGAGTCAACTCCATTAGCCCGGCCACTTCACACCGGGAAGGAGGAGCTTTCTGTTTTTAATCATTCGTACACGGTGCTCTGCTGCCCTCAGGCACATGGAAATAATGGTGACACACACACACACACACACACTTTAATGTGCAGGCATAGGGTGTGGTGGGGATGGAGCAGGGGGGTTAGAGTGAGTGGTGTTCTTTCCTGGGTGGTGTTGGGTGTTAAACATTCTAAGCTCGCATGGTAAAACATTTGTTTGTGGTAAACACGAGCGCGCTTATGCAAAGAACCCGCAATATCTGGCCCAAGAATGCAAAACGCATCCCTGAGCGCACCCACCTCCCCCTCAAAGAGCCCGCTTAACGCCGGCAGCGTGCAGTTTGGTGCTGGAGCCGGCCAAACACCCACCCACCCCACCCCACCCACTCCCAAGGACTGGAGCGGGGAGGGTGGTGTGTGGAAGCCCACAACAGCTCCCAGCGCCCGCCGTGGGGCCCCGTGCAGCTGCCGAGCTGAGACCTGTTTTGCACATTAATGTCTGATTTTTGATATGGCCTTCTATTTTTGTTTTGCGAGTTTGCACTGACCCCCCCCCCCCCCCCCCCTTTATCTGATGGTCTGAGCTGACGGGTGGGGGGGGGGTGTTTTTCCGTGCGGCCGGCGGGGTGTTGATTGCGTTCTTATTCCTGTGCCACTGGTTTACCTTCTTCTGTTGTTGACCTGCAGTAACCTCCATCGAACTCCTGTTTAAAACGAAAACTTATCGCCTCCAGGAGCTAATTCAGCATACGAGGACACAGGTCTTGTGTGGGCCGTCTCTCCTCTCCTAAAACCGGCTCTCGGGTTTTAATTACCGCTTGCAAATCGGTCTGAAACACACCCCTAACCAGAGGGCGTTTGCTTACAGATCCGTCTTATTTCTTTAAAAAATGACTTGTCAATTGTCTCGGCAAAATGTTTACGCATTCGCTGCGTGGATACAGATATTGTTCTGATTCTTTCTCTGGTCATTCAGTTGGCGTAGTACAGATGAACAGTGTTTGGTGTGTGCGCATGATTGTAATGGGACGTGTGGGAGTGGCTATAGGGTTTACTGTAGTTCGTTGACTTGGAGTAACCTCAGCTGTGTGGCACAGGGCCCTGCAGTTTGACTCTGTAGTCTGAAACCACATTGTTTTGAGTGCAGGCAGTGAAGTATGGCCAAGTCTCTGATTCTGATTGGCTGAGAGGTCACAATCTCTAGGCGGAAGCGTTTGTTATCTCTTGAGAGAAATGTTTTGTTCAGTGTTGGAGGCCCTGAGGGGTGTGTGTGTGTGTGTGTGTGTGTGTGTGTGTGTGTGTGTGTGTGTGTGTGTGTGTGTGTGTGTGGTTTTGCACATGGAATTATCTATAGTTTTGGCCTAATTTGCCCTGAGTGTGTTGCTCATTATAGCTTAAGGAAGGTTTCTAGGCTGTGACCTCCTAAACAGAGCAGAGCAAATTGTCAGTTTTCTGCGTTTATTTCCCCTCCATTTACATACCAAACATGCCACTGCCCCCCCAGCTGTGGGCAATGTGGCAGTGTTAACACTTAACACACAACACTTACTTTAAGTTAGTCTCTGACGCATATGATCTTACAAAAGGGCAGTGGCATGTCGGCGAGCTAAGTGTGAATTAAGGGTTAATTCTGATCATTTTGATCTTGCATTGTAGAAGGTTGCGTCCCAGAACATCTGACGAGTTCTGGAGTGGGTTAGGGTGTGTAGATCAGAGTTGTGAGTTCTCCCCCCTCGTCTCCACGTCGCTATCTCCATCGTCAGGCAGTGACCCATTTCCTGCCTGTGAAGGCCCCGGGCTGTCGTAATCAAGTTCACGCAGCGATGGTGCGGTTTAAGAGGGAGCTCTCAGATCCGCACTGCTGCTCCGGTGTGGTGGGGGGTGGGGGGGTCTCCTGGGGTCGTCCACGGCCTCCACAGCACGGAGAGGAGCCCGGGGCCACCGCATGTTCGCAGAGGGGCTCGCTCCCGGATCACAAGTGCGAGCGTCTGCTGGGACCTCGGGCCCCACCGCCTACGGATCGGCCGCCGACATTTCAGCTGTTGTGCATTTGACCGTATAAGGGGGGGGGGGGGGGGTGTGGAACCAAACCCCCAACGTGCACCCAGCGAGAGCCGTTGAATATTTCACGACGTGCTGAAGTGTGGGGGAAAGTGCGCTGGTCTGCGTCGGCACACGTGTGCGCCTTTTCCAGATAGCGGCGATAAGATACGAGGCTCCGTGTCACTTGTTCCGTGTCCGTGACCGACAGTAACCCCTCGCTCGCTCCCTCCCTCCTTCAGACGCCTTTGTTTCGCCTTCCAGGTAGCAGATCACATGAGCCGCCGATCTCCGATGTCACCGCAGGGGAGGGCCGCCCCTCCAGGTGGAGGAAGACTTTGTCTGGCCCGGTTTGTTGTTCCACGGCCCGCACGAGTACTACGCCTCCCAGACGTGTTTTTCCTCGCGGAGCCTTTCGTCTTTTCGCTTCCCTCCTCCGTCGTTTGTTGTCCTTCCCTCGACGAATGAGGAGATCCCTTCCCCTGGACGTTATGCTCCCATGATCCTTTGCTGTTGAAATCCGCTGACAGGAAGCAGTACAGTACATTCAGCTCGGGGGACCGGGTCAGTACATGGTGTCCTAATCTGAAGAGGCCTTTTAGAGTATGGCAGGTTTGGTGTAGGAGCTGAAGCAGGTCCCGGCATGCTGCCTGCTTAAAGGTATTCTTTTTTTATTTACTGCCACTTAAACCGGTGAAGCTCTGACTCACTTCCTCATCTCACCAATCCCCCAAAATTATGGGGGGTGAGAAGATGGTAGAGAAAGTGACGGAGAGAAGGAGACCAGGGGAGAATGCAGAAGCGGAGATGTTCTGTAGTACCTGTCTTTCAGAACACTTCTGTGATTCGCTCAGCCAGAATCACCCAAACCCCCCCCCGACGGTACACAGCGGTGGCCGTGTATCACCCGGCCAGAAAAATATCTAAAAGCACTTTTACTCCAGATGTCATCCCAAAGGAATGGAAATGGGCCCTCTCCACTGGCAGCGTTCCGTCTCCGCCATCGGAAAGGAAATGATCTGAATGTTAAAGTGGCAAAGGCGATGTTCTCATGAAGATGGAGGTCTGAGCCAGCACTGGGGACAAAAGCCTGGGGTTTTTATTGGCCAGCGTTGCCAGGTTTTCCTCACAAAATCCCTCCCGGCCCGCGTCCGATCCAAAACCCGAGTCTGAGCTCGACGGTGACGCACCGTGATCCGCTCAGTGGACCATCAGTGACACTTGGGCCATGAAGAAGGTTTAAAAGCTAGGTCTCGAGCTATCTGCAGGATAGCAGAGGGGCAGGCGTCCGCGGTGACCCTGCCTGCTCAGACTGTGTGTGTGTGTGTGTGTGTGTGTGTGTGTGTGTGTGTGTGTGTGTGTGTGTGTGTGTGTGTGGCAGAGAGAACGTGTAAAGGGGGGAGGGGTATCCAGGATTTGAAATGCACACTGTACAGACAGATGTATGCTTCCATCCCAACAGAAGATGGAACCTTCTTGTGATTTTACCCTTTGCACCTGGCCTGCTTACTCTGCGTACATGTACACTAGATTACCAGAGTCCCCGTCTCTTGTTCCAGACTGTATGTAACGCCATCTTCACCCCTGTGCAACCACCACTCACCCTCTCTCTCTCTCTCTCTCTCTCTCCCTCCCTCTCTCTCTCTCTAGGCATCTGTTCTTCATGCACGTGAAGGAGGACCTTCACCGTGGGCACCTGCGTATGGGCTCGGAGCAGGCCCAGGAACTCAGCGCTCTGCTGGCACAGGCTGAGTTTGGCGACTACAACCAGAACACAGCCAAGTACTGGTACACCGAGCTGTGTGGCAAAGAGCCCGATCAGGCCACCGTCAGCAGGTACCGCTGCTCGTCCTCTCGGGGTTCCTTTTATATTGTATTAAAGGGGAGCGTTGTTGCGGGCGGGGGGGGGGGGGGGGGGGGGGGGCGGGCAGTGCTCTGTACGATGTGATCGAAGACCATAAGTCTCCACTGAGAGGCTTCTGTCGTCCGTCTGGACGAGGTTCCCGCTTCGGGGACTCCGCTGTGTGGCATGTGTCATGTCTCGCGCAGCAGCTGTTAAAGGAATAAACGCAGCCTCAGCTGTTTTGAACACGCGTCCCCACACGCTACACGCTAGAACATTCCTACTGGGCTTCTGTGGTTCAATGTTCCAGGCAAGACGCAACTGTCGTGCTGAAGTGGTCAGCAGGTGGACTCCAACCACAGCGGAGAACCAAAAAGAGGAAATGGGATAGTTGAGGATGTTTGAGGAAGGACGTCTTCCTCTTCTCTACCTGGGGATAGGGGAGCATGCAGAGTGCACAAATGCATGCTGGGACCCGTTCCAGGGGGAATCGCGGTGTCTCAGTCACTGCGAGAGGCCCTTGGGTTTAATAACAGGCCAAACATGAACCTGTAATGTTTGAGAACGTTCATTCGAAGAATAATTTAAGAATAAAGAACTAAAGATTATTTTTGTTAAACAGGGACGGTAGTATGAGGGATCATTTTCATGTCATTATCGCAGCGTTGATCTTTTGTGGCAGAAAACGAGCCTTTTTGAACGTTCCTGTGCTCTTTCTGCTGTGAGCGTCTTGAGCACTGTGAGATATTCTAGATGAATGCGTGGGGGGTTGATTTGGTTATGTTTTTAAAGAGCTAAGATGATGCTGTTTTCTGAATTTAAACGAGTTTGAGGTGGGGAGATGGGGGGGGCTTTGGGCCTTTCGACCTTTCTCTTGCAGGAAAGAGATAAGGTGGACCACTAACTGTGTCGTGAATGACAAGGTAGGATAAAGAGGTCAGGAGAGATTTAAAGATTAGCCTGAAGAACGTGCGTGTTAAAGGTTTTTCCGTCTGTAACCGGCCCCTCCTTATCGACCGACCCGTAGCGGCCCGAATCGTCTGTTTAAACGGTAGCGGCTGGAGCGTGGCCAAATAAAGCAGCAGTGTGTTTGTGCATGGTCAGGGGCCCTCGGGGGCCGTCCCCGCGCTACGCTGTCCGCCTGAACTACCTCTTCTCTCGCACGGAGGCTTAACCCACAGTGTTGACTCACAAACGGAACTGTGGTGCTGCCCGTGAGCGGGTCAGCCTCCTTCTCACTCGTTCGCCCCGTCTCGGTCGGGCAGTTAAATAGATCTGAGGTACGTAACCTAATTACAGCGACCCCTGGTGGATCTGCAGTACAGTCACAAAGCAAATTGAGCACCAAACTGGAAACTGAGATTTCCACAATGCCAAAACATCACAAGACGAGTTCCAGCGCAGTCTTGATGTAAGAGGATCCTCCTTATTTAGGAACACGCCAGTAACTGGACTGTAATGGTTTTGTCCCGTCCTCCAAAGACAGCATGCAGATTCCCGAGGTTTTTAATGTAATTAAAAACTCATCTCATTAAGTTCCGCACTTGAAGTACATGTGTCCTTTAAGAAGGACCTTACGTCTGCACATGCTGAACGCAGCAGTTGTATTGCAGGGTATCTGCTGAGTGGCTCCGTGTGCAGTCGGGGCCCCAGGCTCGGGGCGAGCGGTTGGGCGGGGTATTGTAGCTCTCATGGGCTGATGTTCGTATCTCCCAGAGCTTTGCCTCCAGCACACAGTCAACCCTGACTGAAAACTCAATTTATTTCCTGTCCTCGTGGTCTGTAGCGAGACTTCTTATTTATTTATATCTTCTTGCCGTTTTTTGGTACAAAAGAAAACTCGTCACACTTCCGTCACCCCGTCATCATTGTGTGTGGGTTGCTGTGTTCCTGTGCCGTATATAAATTCGCATCATGGCGTCCGTCTTCTGTCCGCAGTATCGTAGCCAAGCACCAGGCTCTGGAAGGCTTGAGCCAGGGCTCAGTGGAGTACCAGGCCCTGCAGCTGGTCTCCGCGCTGGAGCACTACGCCGTGGAGTGGCACTGGGTGCGGGACGGCGAGGCTCAGCGGCTGGCTGTGGGCGTTGGGCCCGACGGCATCACCGTCTGCAGGGACGATTTCAGCCTGGTCAACAGGTACGACGCAGGGCCGAGCGGGACACCGTAAAAGCAAAATGTGAAGTCATAAATTCCTATCGGTCCACGCTGACCATGTGTTATCAAATTAATGACTGTTTTGTTCCCTAAATGTTGACGCTTTTCTTTTGACAGGATATCCTATCCCATAATACAAATAGCCACGCAGTCAGGGAAGAGCGTATACTTGACGGTCACCAAGGAAACGGGCGACAGCGTGGTCCTGCTGTTCAAACTGATCAGCAACAGGGCGGCGAGCGGGCTGTACCGGGCCATCACGGAGACACACGCCTTCTACAGGTCCGCTCTCACGCTCCGACTCCACACACACTCACACACACTCCTACGCACGCACACAAGCAACCACATGCTTTTGTTTTTACAGGAATTTTTAGAACGTGTGTATGTGACATTTATCACACTTGAACAAGCCAGCTGTTAATGTTTCCAGCCAGGAGTGTGTCAGACTGACATTAGGCGAGGGGAGACGGAGAAAGTGCTGTCTTGTCTCGCGCTGCTTCCTGGCAATAGATTAATACACGCACCAGGTCCATTGTCCCATATTTCCTTTGTAAACACCCCCCCCCCCTCCCCTCCAATTATAACACGTACTTTCTCTGAGCGAGTTAAGCATGTCAGCAGTTTGGATTGTTCCATTGTGAGAGTAGAGGGGGGGGGGGGCATTGTGCCAGTGATGGCACAGTCCTCTCTAGCACTGGATTAGCTGCTGCCTTCTACTTTTGTGCAGCTTTCTTGCTCTGGTTGCTAATTTCCTTCAAAACCACCCACAGATTTTTCTCCACATATCATGTTATATTTTTCCCAAAATGACTATATAAGAAACATTTGACAACAGTCAGGATTTAGGAGTAGTCTTTTGATCTAAAGTAAACCTTTCTGGCCAGGTAGAAGATTCAGTAAGATGGTGTTTATTAGATAAAGACAATCCAGCAGGAAGACGCCCCTGTTGCATCAGCCAGGACAAACCTTGGGACACGTGGAGGCGCGTCGACAGGCGAGTCCTCCGTCTGACCTCTGCGCGTTTCGTCCCCTCAGGTGCGACACGGTGACCAACGCCGTCATAATGCAGTACAGCCGTGACTTCAAGGGCCACCTGGCCTCGCTCTTCCTCAACGAGAACGTCAACCTGGGCAAGAAATACGTCTTCGACATCCGCCGCACGTCCAAGGAGGTGTACGACCACGCCCGACGGGCGCTCTACAACGCCGGCATCGTGGACCTGGTGTCCCGGTCGGGCGGGCGCAGCCCCTCGTCCGGCTCGCCCTCGCACGGCCTGGAGGGGCCGCCGGAGTGCGGCGGCTGCCATCAGAGCCGGGCGCTGGAGGACCGGCTGCAGAAGCTGCGTGAGGCTCTCCTGTGCATGCTGTGCTGCGAGGAAGAGATCGACGCCGCCTTCTGCCCCTGCGGCCACGCCGTGTGCTGTCAGGGCTGTGCCACGCAGCTGCAGGTGAGACCCCCGTTTCGTCACGCATAACTGACATGAATGTAGAAACGCCCCCATCGATGCTTCAAGCGTAATGTCACACGGCTAAAAGAGTTTTGTGATGTCCCCGTTTGTCCAAACGGCAGCCGTTACATAAGCCTGGTTAACCTGACAAGTAATTAACTCGGTTCTTGTGTCTATTGTGCGTAATCTGTAAAAGTGTCTACAAGCGTTGTTTTATTAAAGTTACATAAGAGCACAGCTGCTGTGTGTGCGTGTGTGTGTGTGTGTGTGTGTGCTATCGAAACACATGTAAAGTGCTGACCGCGTTCGTGTGTCTCTCCCCCCCTGCAGTCGTGTCCCGTGTGTCGGTCCGACGTGGAGCACGTCCAACACGTCTACCTGCCCACCTGCACCAGTCTGCTGAACCTGACCCTGGCGGGACACAGGCGGAGCCCGGAGCCAATCCGACGCACACTGGCCCCGCCCCCCTGCACCAGCCACCACTACCCCAGCAGTGAGAAGATCCACCAATCCTAACGCTCCTTCCTTCTCCCTCCTCTACGCTTTCGGTTACAACCGCTCGGACGCCTACGACTCCGGTCACCGGCCCCAGAGTTCTATTCCCGAACCACAGACGAAGAAAACTCCCAGCTTTTATGTTAGATTGTACATTTCATCTTAAGTTAACTGTATCAGTTGATCTGATGAACAGCCGTGTGTATTGTTTTTTTTTTGTCGTCGTTGTTTTATTAAGTTTTTCTCCTCTTCTTAATCCATATTCTAGTGCAAACACAAATATATCCACTTGACAGCTTTCGGTTTTAGTTTTGCTCATGGATTTTAGAACATATTGAATGTTAACCCCTGACCCCCGATCCTCGACCCCCTTTCCTTTAATTGCATTTTTAGCTTGGCCTTTTTACTCTGGTATCCCCACTCTGGTATCCCCACTCTGCAGATGAGTGTTGGGTGCGCGTTTCCATGTCTGTCGAGCTCTCCGCGGTGTCCGCGACGCGGTGGAGCAGCCGTAGGCTGAAGGGTAGAGGCACAGGTCTGTAGCGGGAACACCATCGTGGGGTGGAGGCTCTGGTGGAGACCCACCCGCACCCCAGGCACCCAGAGAGGGAGAACAGAGGGCCGCGTTCCGCTCGGAGAGACCAGCAGGAGAACCACACCAACCATAACCTCCTAACTGAAGTTATGGTCAATTAGCAGCGGTCTCGTGTGTTTATATGCAAGGGATACTTGAGGGTCTGTCAGTGCAATGCTGCCTGTTTTTAAAATGCTTGAGTTTATTTTGTGGGAGGAGAAAGAGGGAATAAGGAAAGGAGGAAAGATTTGAGAATATCTACACTGTCACTTTACTGAAGAGATTCCTAAGTGTATTACCCATAGGGCTTTGCCTTAATGTAGCAGTAACACGGTGTGTTTTTTGGGGATGCATCTTATTTCTTTGCACAGTCTGTTTCTTGAATGATGAAGAGTTATTTTCTTTATTGTGGACAATATGGCACAGTCACTGCAGGAGATATTTTTTCACTTTGTACAAAGTAAATTTTGTTTCTGTTGATTTGAAGCAAAAACTATGCCCTGTACATGTAAGATATTGCTGATTTTATATTTCTTTGAACAACAGAGGTATTAATAAAATTGTGAGTTTTAAACATAATGCAGCCGCCTTGTCTTGATCTGTTATCGTCTGCGGACTCTCACCCACATCCTGATATGTGACCGCTGTGGACGTCACAGTTAATGGAGTGTGTGTCTGATGTGATGCCCGGCGCACACACACGCAATTAACTCCATCCAGATGAACTCTGTTCAACTCCATAGGCCGGGTCATACATCGGATAATCTAAACTTTCACTGAATATAGCTGAGAGTAAATGTGACTTAAATCTCTGCATCCTCCTGCTGTTAGACTGATATGGTCCTTCTTATCTTTTGGGTAATGATCATAAATTTTATTGCAAAATTAAAACAGACTAACACAAAGTTTAAAGAGCAAAGGACAGATTCAGATTTGATATGATTACAATTAAGAGCGATATTAAACGTGCTTCAAGATTGTTCTTGCAAAGGCTAAAGCAGGTTTTCAGGAAAACAATTCTGGCGTTTGGTGCCATGGTAACTGAAATTCTCCATCACACACATGGGCTGGAAGGATCTGCAAATTGCGTTTTAGATTACTTGAGCCATCGATCCTAGAGCTGATAAAACATACCCAGGTTCAGGGCGTCCGAATGCGATGGGCTTGACCTCCGTCATCTAGAGATGTCGCTGGGAATCCAGCCTACAAATGGGTCAATAGTCAGCATGCCCCATCACAGACAGTTTTTTTTTTATCAGTATCTGTTCTAACCGGGGCTGATAAGCTGACATATGACACGAATCTGGATCTAGGCCATTGTCATCGTTTTCACGATTAACTATGGAAAAATGTAATAGGATTATATTGTGGATTTTAATTATAATGTATCATTTATTTAGTATTATATATTAAGACGTCTGAAATGAACCCTTATATTCTAAGAGTGGAAGTTGAACAGTCAGTTACATCAGTCAAAAATATGTTTTTCCTCCTTTGGGTAAGGGTAGCGCAATTAGTTTATAGGGCAGAATGGACGTTTCTATATCAATTCGCACTGCAGTTGGACAGCGCCCCCTGTCGAGTGGACAAATACTACAGTTAGGGGGCGAGCGTCTTATAGGAAACTGAACTGGACTTGAACAGAATAAACAAAAAAATGGGTTTAATAATGTGTGTGTTTCGTATCAGTGTGAAGATTTTAAAAGGTAATACTGTTTTCCACTTAGATCTCAATTCTAAGACTGCAAAAGCGCAGAAGCACAAGTGTTTTAATAATTCGCTTGTGTAATGCACAAAATGGTTCTCGTTTCTGAACCAAGTCGTTTCTAATGGAGGGACCGTGACCCGGTGGGAATACGTCTCCCACATACCATGCTCAAATGGCTGAGGGAAATTTTCCCTAAGCCCTTTAGAAAAATGCTATTTCTCGTCTGTAAAAGTGTGTCGCATTCTCCTTCTCGGAAATTATGAGATTATAAAAACGTCGCGGATTAATGAGGATTAGGGAAGATAAATCACCAATACCGTGCGTGGTACAATCTCTGAAAGCGTCGCATTCGCAACTATTCATACGTTTATAGTGTTTTATATTACACAGTTAAATACTTACAGAAGAGGGCGCTGTTGCTTAAGTAATTTTCATTAATGCCCAGTAATCGTCTATTCGGAGACGGAAATTTAGGCTATTGCGTCAAACATCGACGTTAAACGTTAGAATATGACGTCAAAAGATAGACGTCGTAGATTAATCAATACTGCCTTTAAAAATAAACATTGCGTGAAAATATCTAAAACATTTACATTCATCTGTGCGCATACTGTCTACATATAGGTTCAAATAAACACGTTTATCTATAAAACTGATTCCATATTAATATTCATTCTTCGGTTTTGAATTTTCGTCTGCTTCGATCTCTTCTTTGATTAGCAAAATAATAATAATAATAATTATTATTATTGTTTAAGGACATGAAGTAGCTATGGGAATGCATCTTATCCAAACACAATAAAGACAAATTACAAATAATCTTTGTTGAGATACTGTATTTTCTACCCTGAGTGCTACGAAGTTCAGTTTCCCACTTTTGCCCCAAGCACAGTCTGTGTTTTAAATGTACTCTACCCTTCAAATGATTTGCAGCTCCAATTTGCACTTTGCCAGGAGCCCACACAGTCTGAGAGTTAAAACTCAAGGTGCAGGATTCTGTAGCGTGTTCCTGCCGCAGGGCAGTGGGGAGTGTGTGTGTCTGAGGCCCATCATGGCCGCCTGCTTTCCTCAGGCTGTGCAGGGTGGAAACTCTGGGTTGCTGGTGGCTCTATTTCGGTACAGTTAAAGCTTCTTCGACTAAGGCCTGGCTTTTTTTTTCTTCTTTTGCCTTTTGCACAAATTGCAGTTGCTCTACATGGCTTCTAATAAATTCCACAAGAACCCTTTCCACTCGGGCTCTGAGACAAGACATGTAGCTGAGATATTTGCTCTGCCCTGGCTGTGTTTAAATCATTTGCTCTGTTCTGACTGTGTTTAAATCATTTGCTCTGCCCTGGCTGTGTTTAAATCATTTGCCCTGAGCACTTTGCCACTTTGGTATGTGTTATGGCACGCAGAAAGCAACAATTCTTCGTTCATAGTGCTTCCTGATCTTCTTGTATGTCTGTTGAATGTATCGAGACAGTGATGGGTCTGTGACACACAAAAGAACAGTTTTCAACCAGGCTGATGTTTTCAGAGATGTGCTGTACCATCACACATGCGGACGCTGTCGAGGGTGAGGACCATCGAGGGGCGGCGTGGACGTGGCACCTGTGCGGTGTCCAGTGTGAGTCGTCGGCGTGGCCAGCCAGAACCGCCCCGGTCGGCTGACGACAGCAGCGGTCTGGCTCTCTGCTTAACCTCACGGGCCTGATGCAGGGCAGAGCCGACACTGAAACACATCTGATTCAATAAAGCTAGGTGAGGAGCATGTGCCCGGGAGCGTACAGCACAGACGCCGTCTCCGCTCCCCTCGCACGAGACCTCCAGCCTCCAGCTCCTGCCATGGCCAATTTAGCCATCCCACCTCTCTTGTGCTCACGTTTTGAGAGCGAAATAACGTCTCATTACACTATGTTAGGTCATAAGGTGTTAGAATGTAAGTGAGGAAATAAAAAGTGCGACAAATCCACTGAGGAGGCTTCGGTGAGATGCGTGGACAGGTGGTTGACCCCGTTACGGATGCTTGTTCTGGGTCACAGCATGGCTCAAAAGGCACCAGCACCAGTGACTACAGCTTAAACAACAATTTCTCACTGGGATTTCTTGATTTACATTTAATAGCAATACTAATAATAACAGAAAGAAGATTTAAAGCTGGGTTTGACCCAAGAGGGCTTGGCCTCTGAGACGACAGAGTTTGGAGCAAAGAGTGGGCAAAGATTGAGAAAAGAAATCAGAGAGACAGGGGGAGCGAAGCTGTTAAGTGTTTTAAAAGTGAGGAGGAGGATTTAGAAGTGAATACACTACTTTGTAGGGAGCAAGCAAAGGTTATGAAAGATATTTGTAACACAGCCCCTGAAAGAGGTTCAGTCCAGGAGTTCTGATCAACCTGCAGAACCTGAGATAGTCCAGACAACTATAAATACATGAATGGGAAATGCAGACAAGATCTGAACTTTGCAATTTTTCAAACCTTCCAAAAAAATTTTTTTCACTTATGTGGCTACATGAGAATCAAAGGAGAATGTAGTCAATGATGACAGTGATGTTATGAGCAGAAAGAGAGGGCAAAGATTGCAAAGCACTCTGGATAAGAGCATCTGCTAAATGCCCAAAATATAAATTTAAACGAGTGATATATGATGATAAATGATAAATCTGCAGGCTATGGAAGGATATGGCCTGACAGTTAGATAAGAGTTGTAACAAAATTCAGGAAAGAAAAAATGAAAAAGGTTGTGAAAACTTTTGAATGATCTAGTTTTCTGCATGAATGTGAATTGATGTCCTTTTAAGTCATAAAACAAAAAAAGTTTAGTTGTATTTAATACACTGTGATATGTCGCCCCCTGCCTGTAGCCGTTAGTATGCGGACGACATGGCGTTAAACGTTAGTCGCTTAAGTGCGTGTTTTTACTTTCGCCACACCTCTTTCATGTGGTTCGTGTTATTCCTAACCACAACACCACCACCTATTATGTGATTATGTTTAGCCTCCTTTAAGCCTGTTTGGTTCACATGACTGTGTGTGTCGTCGGCCATGTGTCGGGTTTTAACGTACATGTATGTTCGCTTTTGTTTTAAATCATTTTCATTAAACGCTTCAGCTGGAGACCCACGATCACTTCCTTTTTTTTTACATTTTACTTTTAGGTTACCTGTGCTCGGTGAAAATGCTTTGTGGTGTACAGTATATGGCCTGCACAAAAGAGATTTTTAAGGACCTTTGAAACTGCCGCTGTGGTAAACAAGAGCTTTAGTTTGGAGATACTGCCTATAAACTACAGCAGATTGCCAGGCATTAGAACATACTTCTCCTCTGTTGCCTCAGGAACTGGATGGCTTGCAGTCATCAAATTCCAATCTGTATGAGGAAAGTCTGTGGGTGTCTGTGTTCAAAAACACCAACGACGTCGTTACAGGCAGCACAACAATGATCAAAGCCACAGATGTAAACCAACCACAGTGTGACTCAACAAGAACATTTTACGCTGAATGGCCAAGTGAAAATCACGACCTCGGTCCCACTGAAGTGCTGTGCTGGGATCAGTAGCAGGCCACTCAGTTCACATTGTATGTTAACCTTACTCATCAAGGTCGTAGTTTATCATGAAGAAATATGCCGAACCAGTTCCTAACGTCCGGGCAGGGTTAGACATCAGCGATATGTACACTCTCACACTCTTTCTCCATAAGGGGTGGTGATCTTTTAATCCTCTTGTTAAATAAAGATGTAAACATTGAGTGTGGTCTGCATTGGTTGTTGGATATCTTAATATTATTTACTTGTTGTTGTTGTTGTGTGTGTGTGTGTGTGTGTGTGTGTGTGTGTGTGTGTGTGTGTGTGTGTGTGTGTGTGTGTGTGTGTGTGTGTGTGTGTGCATTTAAACATATTATATGCTGGTCGTGCAAAAGGTCCAGTGATACCCAATCTGTCTGCACAGCTGCAGGTCTAGAGGCTTCCAGAGATTTCGTACTATAGTTGGGACAGTTGGGACAGTTGTTGCTTTGTTCTTTAAATCCTGACTTCTCACCGGCTTTAGTGAAAGCCCCACGCCAACATGAGCATGCAGGAATAATTGAATGAGTCAGTAAAACATCTTCTAGAGAGATTCCCCAGAGGTTCATGCAACTAAAATCTAATCATGTTCTCTTTGATATTTCCCAAAGGGTTCTCAGTAAAACGGTGGTGTGAAGAAATGCACTGTAACACGCCGTTTTTCGATATTCATACATTCTCTTTTAAGAGATTTTTCCCTGTAAGTGACTGACACAGGAATCCTATTTAATATGATAAGATGTTGAGCTGTCATTGGACAGATCTTCCTGGTGCATTCCTGCTGTTTCCAATGGCAGAATACACAGAGGAGAAAGAGAGATACAGATTGAGATGTGGAACCCTGCTGTGAAAATTATTTTCAGATTCATGCTGCTGGTGAGGCTTAGGAAATCATATAAATGTGTCACTTTTTTAACCAAACACGACACAAGAACATGTGATAGAGAAGACGGGCAGATGCAGACTGAGGAGAGAAGATGCTGAGGAGAGATGGATGACTTCATCACTCAGGGGTTTGATAGATGATATTTGTCCTCAGGCCCTCGAGGGGCGGGGCAGGGTGGGGAGGGGCGGGGCTTACTACACGCCAGCTCTTCTTTCGTCTTCTGAGTGAAATAAAGCAGCTTGCGTCATTTACAGGGCTGTTTGTGTACTACAGGCGTATAGTGCAAACCTCACTCTCACAGGATGGTTGCGTGTTTTCAAAATGTTCATGCAATGCTAATTACTCCCAAAAACTTAAGACAACACACTCTCACGTTTTCTCTCTCTCTCTCTCTGTCTCTCTCTCTCTTTCTCAATCTCTATGTCATTGTCTCTGTCTTTCTCTCACTCTCTCCCCTCATACATGACACATGAGAATAGTCCGTAGTCTGCTTAGAGTTCCTGGAGTTACTCAGAAGTCTACCAGATTCTATCAAATGAGTACACATGAACTATTCTGGGACATGGAAATACATGTTGTGATAAAATCTGAACAAAAACACAAAGATGAAGCATGACAGCATGGAGCTCTGTCGCTGTGTGTGTGTGTGTGTGTGTGTGTGTGTGTGTGTGTGTTCTATTTGTGATTGAGTGTTATAGCGTAAGGGCTCATGGCTACATTTAATCTTATCTTCTCTTTACTGTCTAAACTTTGATACTAATTTCAGAATTATTTAACATGCACTGGTTACACACACTGGTTACACACACTGGTTACACACACTGCTCCAGGCAAACTGGTTTAGAACTATTTTGAATGGGTGTTTTTCTTTAATTAATTTGCATATATGAGTAATATTATGTGGGATTGAACTGAAAATAAAAAGGATGCAAATTCATAACTGATTTCATGTTGGCTGGTTATTAATGTCATAAAGTAACAGTGATTAGGTGGTAGAGATTAGGTAGGGTTAAAGTTGGGTTGCTTTCTTGGAAACATGTGACCTGGAAATTAATGAATGTTTCAAACTTCATTCCACTGA
Organism: Brachyhypopomus gauderio; assembly: GCF_052324685.1. Taxonomy (NCBI): domain Eukaryota; kingdom Metazoa; phylum Chordata; class Actinopteri; order Gymnotiformes; family Hypopomidae; genus Brachyhypopomus; species Brachyhypopomus gauderio. The sequence goes on from NC_135216.1 coordinate 7,361,286, forward strand.
AAGGCTATTTGACTCTCAGAAAACAACAGATTTGCATGTTCTATAACAAAGCAGCTTTTCCTTAGCATAGACATAAAAGCAGTGGGGGAGGGGCTAAACGAAGAAACACGCAATATGAACACAAAAGGAGCTTCTGCCCACATATGGGCGTGAGGGAGGAGGAGACATGTGGGGTGAGGAAGGAGACATGTGGGGTGAGGGAGGAGAAGACATGTGGGGTGAGGGAGGAGGAGACATGTGGGGTGAGGGAGGAGGAGACATGTGGGGTGAGGGAGGAGAAGACATGTGGGGTGAGGGAGGAGAAGACATGTGGGGTGAGGGAGGAGACATGTGGGGTGAGGGAGGAGGAGACATGTGGGGTGAGGGAGGAGACATGTGGGGTGAGGGAGAAGACATGTGGGGTGAGGGAGGAGACATGTGGGGTGAGGGAGGAGACATGTGGGGTGAGGTAGGAGACATGTGGGGTGAGGGAGGAGAAGACATGTGGGGTGAGGGAGGAGAAGACATGTGGGGTGAGGGAGGAGAAGACATGTGGGGTGAGGGAGGAGACATGTGGGGTGAGGGAGGAGGAGACATGTGGGGTGAGGGAGGAGACATGTGGGGTAAGGGAGAAGACATGTGGGGTGAGGGAGGAGACATGTGGGGTGAGGGAGGAGACATGTGGGGTGAGGGAGGAGAAGACATGTGGGGTGAGGGAGGAGAAGACATGTGGGGTGAGGGAGGAGACATGTGGGGTGAGGGAGGAGAAGACATGTGGGGTGAGGGAGGAGAAGACATGTGGGGTGAGGGAGGAGACATGTGGGGTGAGGGAGGAGACATGTGGGGTGAGGGAGGAGAAGACATGTGGGGTGAGGGAGAAGACATGTGGGGTGAGGGAGGAGAAGACATGTGGGGTGAGGGAGGAGACATGTGGGGTGAGGTAGGAGACATGTGGGGTGAGGGAGGAGACATGTGGGGTGAGGTAGGAGACATGTGGGGTGAGGGAGGAGACATGTGGGGTGAGGGAGGAGAAGACATGTGGGGTGAGGGAGGAGACATGTGGGGTGAGGGAGGAGACATGTGGGGTGAGGGAGGAGAAGACATGTGGGGTGAGGGAGGAGACATGTGGGGTGAGGTAGGAGAAGACATGTGGGGTGAGGGAGGAGACATGTGGGGTGAGGGAGGAGGAGACATGTGGGGTGAGGGAGGAGACATGTGGGGTGAGGTAGGAGACATGTGGGGTGAGGGAGGAGAAGACATGTGGGGTGAGGGAGGAGAAGACATGTGGGGTGAGGGAGGAGACATGTGGGGTGAGGTAGGAGACATGTGGGGTGAGGGAGGAGAAGACATGTGGGGTGAGGGAGGAGACATGTGGGGTGAGGGAGGAGAAGACATGTGGGGTGAGGGAGGAGACATGTGGGGTGAGGTAGGAGACACACGGTCACCATCTCCCCACCGATAGGGCAGCTCCTCTAACCAGCACCCCACAATCATCTACAGCCTGTGGTCTTACAGCAAGAGTCAGGACAAAACTGACAAAAAAAGTGTAGAAGATATAATCTAACAGTCTCCTGTTAAACCATTAGACAACAGCCAAAGTAACACAGCTCTGCCGTAGACAGGAAGACGTTTTAATGCGCCAGGGCAGTGTTGTTAGTTCAGCATGGTCAAGTGATAATTCATCATCCATCATTCTGGACCAGATGAGTAAACTAATAATTGGGAATTCTGTCTCTGAAAAGTATTCGCCAATCATCTTCTCTGAATATCTGCATTTCGCTGAGGTCAGTCCTCACCTCACTCGAGAACGATCAGTGGAAGTCTTATTAAAACTCTGTGTGTGCACGTGTGTGTGTGTGTTTGTGTGCGTTTGTCTGTATACATACACATATGTGTGTGTGCCTGTGCATGTCTGTATGGGTCTGTCTGTGTGCCTGTGTTCTAGGCCAGGCAGAAGATATAGAGAGAACAGTGGATGGGTGTGTAGTCGCAGTGATGAGGGGTGAGTAACACACAGCAATGTGAGCTCAAACAAACACACCGCAGGTCTGATAAAGTCTGGCTTGTTAGGAGGAGACTTCACCGCACCGGTTGCCATGGGAAACTTGAGAATGTGTAGGACTTGCCCACAGATACAGGTCACAGGTCACGTGCTGCGTGCTCGCTGTGCTTCACACGATCCTTAGTGCCGGCGACCTTTGCACCCTGCCTGTCTAATTACCTCCCGTGAGCAGGGATGCCTAGCGATTATAATAATGCGGCGAGAACGTGGGTGTCAGTGTGGGAGATTACTCAGAGCGGATGAAGTGATACAGCTGGGGGGGGGGGGGGGGGTATGGGGGGGGGGAGTCCGCCGTTTCATAACCTCGTCCAATAAAGGTGAAGCGATAAACGATTGATTTACCACTACATTTCTGTTTGCTACTCAGAGAGAGGCTGATAATGATGAGCTTGGCGTGTGAGTGTGTGAGCGAGAGAGAGAGAGAGAGAGAGAGAGAGAGAGAGAGGGAGGGAGGGAGGGAGGGAGAAAGGGAAAGCTAATGGCTTCCTCCCACACACACACACACACACACACACTTACATGTGTATGCAGGCACACTATGTTGAGCAGATGCAATGCATTATTAGAGAGGCTAATTTTACTGTGCTGTGGTAATGAATCAATCACAAGAACTGCATACAAATTAATTGTTTATTCGGCTAACGAAATCAAGATTCCGACACGTTCACACACTCACACACACAGACACACACACACACACACACAGACACACCCAACACACACAACAAACATGCACGTACACACATTTATGCATACGCAGACACACACGCATGCACAAACGCAGGAACAACATCCTCCGTATCCGGATGTGTCACATGACCCCTGGTTCTCAGTGAGCTGTTGCCTCTGCAGGTTTCAAGGCCACTGACCAGACAGATGCCTGACCACACGGAGGGGAAAGAGCAAGACTGACTTCAAAGAGCCAGGAAACAGGGAAAGGGTGAGAGAGAGAGAGAGAGAGAGAGAGAGAGAGAGAGAGAGAGAGAGAGAGAGAGAAACCAAAGCTTGTAGATATGCCTCTAAGCAACACCACTGTGAGTGTTTGTTACTTCTGCAATGTAATGTGGTTGTGTGTGCAGTTGCTGAAAAAGTCTGTCTACCTCACATAAAGTATAAATGAGTGGGATTTAACAGAGGTTGTTTGTTGAGCAGAGGGAGGTGTTGGATGTAAAATGTTTCAGCATTAATTACCACCAGGAAGCAAAGAGAGAGAGAGAGAGAGAGAGAGAGAGAGAGAGAGAGAGAGAGAGAGAGAGATCCTGTTTTGGAATAGCCTGCTGTGTGGTACTGAACATCTGATGCACGTTAAGGTGTGTAGTTGTCTTTGCTTTTAAAGCAGTGCTTCAGTTGATTCACTCACATGCCCATCTGCAAATGAAACATATGGTGTTCACTTCTGACAAACACTTAAAGCGATTTATAGCTGTGTGTGTGTGTGTGTGTGTGTGTGTGTGTGTGTGAGAGAGAGAGAGAGAGAGAGAGAGAGAGAGAGAGAGAGAGAGAGAGAGAGAGAGAGAGACATTTATTCAGAGGGCACAGGATAAGAAAAAAGGAGAGTTAGACCAGTGGACATTGTAGGTGGGGGTGTTTGGAAGGAAAAGGAGAGCACAGAGTGACACGCCCTCCTGTCAAGGCTGAGAGCAGGAACACAGCAGGACACCGTGACTCCGCCCACTCAAGTCTCTCCCCATTTGGACTCAGAGTGGCCGTGTGACACGCCGCGCCCGGGTCAGCGGCCCCGGCTGTATCGATCCGAGTGCTGTTTGTTAAGGAGAACGCTGCTGAGCACAGCGCAAGACGAGCCGTCCAGAGACAAGCAGGAGAAACCCGAGGGGGGGGGGGGGGAGCCAATAAAACCTTAATGGACTCAACAAAAATAGCACCTTTTAATTGAGAGGAAGCGGGAAAAAACATAGAACAATGGAGAGGAAGAGAAGCATGTGGCTGAAACACTGGAGGCAGGAGAAGGAATTCCTCCCCAAACCAAACACTGTCCAAAAGCCTCTCTAAACCACAGAGGTCCTCACTTACCCAAGCACGGTCAGGTAATGATTAGGTCCGAGTTTAGCTCCGCTGCCCTCCCAAACCACCATGTGACGGACGAATAAACACATATAAGACAACAAATCATCAGAACTGAGACATCAAATCAGGCATTCACGTGAGAAATATACAGCTATGTAAATATGAGCATAAATCAAAACAAAACCACTATGAAATATCCGCCCCCTCACACACACACACACACACACCATCATCACCATCCTAGAGCCAAACACACACACACATCCACTCCATCTCCCCCTCACGCCGTCGTTTGGTCCGAGGTTTTCCAAAGACTCCCGAGCGTCGCACGGCTAGAAAACGTGAACGATCCCCGGTTAACGAATCACCGCAAAATATACTTCACGTCTTCTCCTAAATCTGCGGCTTGTCTCTATGACTTACTGGATACCAAGGCGTAAGGCATCGGACGGTGATAATCCCAGCGGATCTCTACGTATGCTTATACTTCAACTTCTCCATCGGCTTGTATTCACACAAGCGAGAAGAAGCCGAGGAGTTCCTGGAATGTACGTCAAAGATCTCGCATCGAACTGCACCTTCAGTTCATAGTGAGGACTTGCGGAGGTTGTGGCAGTATCCTCGCATTTGACGCTTACAAGAGATAAAAAACGAGAATAAGGAGCTAGAAGCAGGGACACGTAATTCTGTTCAGTTCCTTGATACTTTCACCAAAGTTTCTGCAGTAGATACTAAAATCTCGGTGTGTCTTTTCTCGCACATACACCTGCGACGTGCCTCGCTCGATTCTGTATCAACGATTCGGCATTTTCTTCTGGCTGAGACGAGAAGAAGGACGTTATTACTGGTAGCAGACCGACATTCCCCGTGGATTCCTATAGGGGTCAAAAAACGACGAAACATGGCGACAAGTGACTGTTGAATCTGAGGTAAATAATTGAATCGAATATTCGATTAATATATTTGAGATGTAGACTGCTGAAGTTTTTTTAAAGGACCCGTGGTTTCAGTTATCGTGACTAGTCTCCGTTGTGTCTGTGTGATAAGATACAATATAAGGAAACGTGTCCACCTTATGAAATAAAAAAAAATGTCTGCAAAAACAAAAGTTTCACAAGAAATAGATGTGTGCACACTTTCTGCAGGCCAACGAATTTTTCAAAAGACGATTTATTTATTGTATTTAGTATAATTTTGAGAAAAGAATTAGTGGGGCAAACCCGAACACCCCATTATATGGACAAAATGGTCTCAAATGAAGATACAAGTTACACCACACACTTAGGTGTGTTACCTAACATGCTAAGGGACGTCTGAAATGATGTTGAGGACATCTGTATAACAGTGAAATGGAGCGTTTGTCACTGTTCTTAACATACATTAAAAAATACACTTTCTTAAATTCATTTTCTTAAATCTCATAAAACTGCATAATCATATACAATTGTGTACAAATTAATAGTATACATGAAAGACGCATGAGTTAATATTAAACCCATTATATTGATTGTAAGCAATCACATTTTTCCTGAAAACACTTTTACTTCAAAAACGTATTACACTACATGAATGCGTGATAAAAATCATGACCAATATAGAATTGAATAGCTTTGACTGAACAAATGAAATTCTCAACAAATATTTTAGCTGACTGATGTGAAGAAAAGTGTTCAAAGAATATTTGGACACTCCTGATTCAACCCTGGCAGTGTTTTACCCTGGGAGTGTTTTACCCTTGGGAGTGTTTAACCCTGGAGATTGTAACACCCAGTGGAGTGTTTAACTTTGGGGTGTGTTTTACTCTTGGGTGTATTTAACCCTATTTTACTCTTTTAATGTTGAATAATAACATTAATACATGCTGAGTTATTATAAAAGCAACTCTCTCTTTTCAGTTGCTTTATTGTAACGGTACTGGCAAGGCAGAAAAATTGTCAGTTACAAGACATTTGTACCTGCTTACATCCCACTATGCATAGTTCACATTGAATCTTCTGTTATATGATTTTCTCTCATTTACACAAAAATTCCATTGGGGAACAGCTATTTTTATGTCCTGTCCAGTGATGTGAAACTAAAAAAACAAAATAAGTAAGACAAGTTGTTGTGATGTGAGTGTGTTGCTCCTAAGTGCCTCTCTTGATGTGTTCAGGACCGTAGTGCTGGAGCCCGGCTGAGGTGTGATGACTCCACTGTGGATATCTTTAATGCTCCTGCTCACCGGAGCATCTGTGGGGGTTATGGAGGTGGGCCCGCTCCTTCAGCACCGGCCGGACCCTGGAGCCCCGCATTCTCTCAGGAACATCACTCTGGCTGTCATCTTACCTCTGCACAACACAGAGTACCCATGGGCGTGGCCCCGCGTTGGCCCCGCCCTCCACTGGGCTCTGGAGAAAGTGAACTCTGACCCAACCCTGCTGCCCGGCCACCACATGCAGCTGGTCTTTAGCAGCAGCGAGAACAAGGAGGGTCTGTGTTCGGACTCGGTGGCGCCCCTTGTCGCCGTGGATTTGAAGTTCGCTCATAACCCGTGGGCTTTCATCGGGCCGGGGTGCGACTACGCCTCCTCGCCCGTGGCCCGGTTCACCACGCACTGGGAGGTTCCCATGGTGACAGCCGGCGCCCGGGCGCTGGGCTTCAACATGTATTCGTCCATCACCAACACGGGTCCCACGCACAAAAAGCTGGGCGAGTTCGTGGCACGGATGCACCACGGCTTCGGCTGGCACAGGTACGCCATGCTGATGTTCCACGACAAGAAGAACGACGACCGGCCGTGCTACTTCGCGGTGGAGGGCCCCTACACGGAGATGCGGGCGGACAACATCACCGCGGTGGACATGGTGTTCAACGAGGACGCCGAGCCAGTGCCGTACGCAGATCTCATCAACGATATCAGGCAGCAAGCCCGCGGTGAGTGTGACGTGGGCTGACTCTTGCTTGGTGGTGATTTCTATGTGTTAATATCTGCAGTTTTATAAGCATGTGTTTATACCTGCAGGACGTATGTGTTTTGATGATCAGGATTCTCTGAGGAGCAAAACATCTTGAAGTAGCGACAGTAACAATAACAATAATAACAGTAATAACAATAACAGTAATGTCAGAACTAGTAATAGCATAGGATCATGTTTTATATTTACAATTTCAGATTTGCGTGACTGCATTCCAACAGGCCATAATATAACTATAATATGATAAAGTAAACTAAAATGAAACTAAATAAAATAAATGAAAAAAACAACTAAAAATTCCACTAGGACACTTATTAATGATGTTAAAAAATATATATATATTTATATATATATTCTGAATTTCTAAGCTGTACTTACAAAAGTCTCACTTTAGTGCTATTTTTACGTTATTCATGTAATGTATTAAAGGTATAGCTGCACCATAGATGCTAATGACTATATATGAAATTAGCATACACTAAAGCTAGTGCTTAGTATGCAGCTAACTGTTCATTTAAGACTGTCTTTGGTCTATGATCTCAGTCTATGTTTACATACAAACATGGATGCTGTATTTAAGACTCTCCCTCATGTCAATGGGTTTCAGCATCTTTAGCCTTTCTAGCAAATGCAGTCATCAGACACTTTATTAGTGTAAACGAATGGAAACAAGTCTTCTGTGTGCATCTGTAAGAATTTGTGGTGGGGCCACGACTCCATGGTTCCTTCAAACTTCAGATCAATAATGTTTGTGGTTAGCTTGATAGTCTTTGTTTTTTTCTTCTGAACCAATCATTTATGTTCTTTAAGGACTTTTTATTGACCTTATGACCTTATTCCTAATTCTTCATGTCCGGTGTCATGTGTTCTGGTGCTGCCTATTTCACTGTGAGTATTCTGAAGAACTGCACAAGTGGAGTGCACAGAGACCCAGTTCCTGATGACTCTTCTGGTACACCATTAAGAATATTTAATAGGTCCTTCAGAATTGTGAAATAGTGACATTAGACATGAAACCTGAGACACAGTTATGAAATGAGAGACAAAAAGAAAGTCTAACTACATAATAGACACAGAGAATTCAGAGGTAAAGATGCTGTTGAGAAAAACTCTGGGAAATGCAGGATAACAGCTGAAAGAGTAATCCTTGGCTCTCTGGGAACGTGGTGGGAACGCCATTTCTCCTTGTTCCAATTACATAATTGGACAAAAGTACATGTAACCAATTATCAGAGTACAAAGACAGCATACTGGCAATACATACACTTCTCTCGCTCTCTCTCTCTCTCTCTCTCTCTCTCTCTCTGTCTGTCTCTCTCTCTCTTGCTCTATCTCTCTCTTTCTCGCTCTCACCCTCCTGCTTTCTTTTTCTCTCTCCTCATCTCTTCACTTGCCTCTTCTTTTCCTACCTATCCCCAGGGCCTCGTGCTAGAACTGAAGATGATGAGACAGGTCCACCAATCCCTCTCTCTCTCTCTCTCTCTCTCTGTCTGTCTTTCTTTACCTCTATCACTTTTCTCTTTCTGTGTGTCAGTTCTGTATGAGTAACTCTGGGCTGTCTCATCTGAGCTCCGCATCTGTGTGTGTGTACATATGTGTGTGTGTGTGTGTGTGTGTGTGTGTGTGTGTGTGTGTGTGTGTGTGTGTGTGTGTGTGTGTGTGTGTGTGTGTGTGTGTGCGCGTGCGTGCGTGCGTGTGTGTCTGTGTGTGACTGGCTCTTGAGCTGCAGAAAGATGGATCTGGTTAGGCTAAAGCATAAGACACTGCCAAGACCTTCAAGGGGAGAGGTGTTTTAGAAATACCAACCAGCACATGCCATCTTCTTAGTCAACACAAACACACACACACACACACACACACACACACACACACACACACTCCTCCTCACTCTTTCCTAATGACACACACACATGCCCACATGCCTTCGGCACCTCTTGGAGCGCAAGAGAGAGAACGAGGGAGAGATAGAGAGTGAGAAAAAGAGAGAATACTGTGGAGGAAAGTGTTGCTTCATACAGCATAGCCATTCGCACCGAACATGGAGCCACATCACTGCGGTCTCCCTATTGTACACACAGGAACTGTTGCCATCCTGTTTGTAGTTTACATTTTACACACATCTATTCTGTCAGCTATCTGTTGCACAAGGCAATAGTGTTGTAACAATGATACGAATCCTGAATATAAGGTGTGTGTCGCAATCAGGTGATTAAATTCAAACGCTTTAATGCTGTTACTGACTAATTGTATGTCACAATTGTGAAAGGTTTTATATACTTCATATTAGGCATCTTTCCACGTTCACATTCTGCTAGCTTAATTAGGGTTAGATATGTTTTGTCCACTTTAAGTATCAGTGTGTCTTTGCTTAAACTTACTCAAACCCCCAGGGCTACCAATTTAACATAAATTGTGCCTCTGTAAATTGAATTCACCAGTTTTGCTCTCTGGATAGATATTGCTGATTGGCTCCCGAGGCTTCTTAAATTCGAAGCCAGATAAAGAAGAGCAGAATGGCTGAATACTGAGAGGACTTTTACACGGGATTCTTCCTTTTTCTTTGGACTGGACTTCTGGGTTCGAGTGGTCATAGACCAATCAGAGCTTAGGCTTATCCAACCCAGATACTACAGCTACATGCGTTAACATGTGGCGTTTCCTCCCTACAGTGACCAAACAGCCAGAAACATCATCCTCATAGTTTCATGGCTTAGAATCTGCAAGAGTTGAGACTTATTTAGCATCAGGACCAATCTGGTTTCATAGTGCATCCCACAGAACTATCACTTGTGAGTCATTGTTGCTCACCAAATGAATCACAAGAGTACTCGTCACCAGGTCCAGGTACATTTTGACCCATTTGCCTTATAGCAACCAGATTTGTGTTAAAATTGTGTAACATCATATATTTTAATTCAAATTAATAAAATCTCTCTTGGGTTTCTTCATTACTCTTAATTTCCTCGTTTTTCTTCTGCTGTTGCGTTAACAACGATCATTCCCAGACTCTAAGCCACAGCAGTAAATCTGTAACTGTTTCCCGATTGACTATATTTCTTGTTCAGTACATCTCACGCTCAGCAGAGGTTGATGGGCCACATTTTGCCTTAATAAGGGAACAGCCTGTTGACATTCATGATTGGTAGATATTTCCTGAAAAACATAATTTTGTCCTGACTTTTGTTCCTCTTGGCGATGGTTTATGACCCTATTTTTGGTCTGGGGACTAGTGTGGGTATGGGGCCTGTACGTGTTATTGACCAGGCCTCTGCAGTGGGGACCAGGGAATTGATTCATGAGCTAATCAGATCCAGATTGAGGGACAGGATCCCCACTCTCACTCACACAGCATGACCCAAATACACTGATACTTCTGTGACCTTTGACCCTTTGACCCTCATTCTGACTAGCTCAAGGGACTGAGGTATTCAGATTAGATAAATGCTGATTCACAAGTGATGTACACAGACTTCTGAAAGTTGAGAGTCTCTGTATTTTTTTACAATTGTATTTTGTTTGATTCCTTGCTTATCAGTGATTAAAAATTATTTTATGTTTTAAAAATAACTAATTCTACAAAGATTTTTTATAATTAAGAATGCTCCTCCTAAGTTTATTTTTTCAGAATTTGGTAATTGCTCAGTGTCAAATTATTATTATTATTATGGCAGGGCGTGAATTTCAGTGCGGGATTGAGCCACCACAAATCAGAACCAACACAGTCACTGATACGAACTAGAGGCACGCAAACATGGAGCGCTGGCTAAAACGCAAATTTCCATCATCTGAAACTGAACCCGCTCAGAAAATATCACCGGAACCCGAGCGGACCAGCACAAACAGCAGCGGCGGTGACGTTGACGAAGCTAATCCTCAGGATTCAGACAGGTGACGGTAGTAAACTAAAGCAGCAGTCCAAAGATAAGTTTCAGGCCAACTGGCCAAGAACATATCCTTGGCTTAATAGCGGAGAAATGAGCTGCTCGATTTGTAAAATGTACGGTGCTGTGCCTTTTACCAGCCGATGCTACAAAACGTCGACTTTAAGTCGCCACTCGGCTAGTGTCTCTCATACAGCAGCACTGAAAAGAAAGGGCAGAGAAGACCCAAGAGACAGGTTACAGTGTATATAGTTCAATGTATATCTTGTTGAAGCACAGCAAGACCTGTATTTAAGCTCACCAGTAGTATCCCCCCAAAATGTAGAAATCCCCCTTATGTGACACATTTAAGGAGGGAAATTCCCACTCATTTTGAAAATTGAATTTCAGGCCCTGATTATGGGTGATCCATTTCTAAAACCAAGTGTATCGCTCTCAACCACATGCTCAAGCATGCAGGTCAGCTTGTGCATTCTTGACTTTGAACTCGGGGAAATATATTTATGACCTTCAAGCTTGAAGTCACTTTGACCCTGTTGTCGCCATGCTTACAGCAGTCCCAGAATGCATCAGCACGGCACGCCTCCGAGCTTGCCCTGCTGCCATGCACACTGATTAAACTAATTCACTAATTATCAAGCCCTTAACGAGTTGAATTAGATCAGTTACAGAAATAAAAACACTAGACGTGACAGTGTTCCTAAGAGTGTCCAGGGAATCCACACTGCTATGACTTAGTAGTGGTGACCTTTGACCTTAACTACAACATGATAGCTTTCTGGCACCAGGATGTACCAGGATTTATTCTTATGTTGGTTGTTGCATAACTACTCATGGTACACTGAAAAAAATAAAGCATTGTCTCAATGTAATAAATTCATTTAGTCATGAATTTAGTGTTTTAGATTGAGTCAATGAAAAAAAAATCGTGTGATTGATTAATTCAGTTTTATTACATTGAGCCAATGCTTTATTTTTTTCAGTGTAGTCTACTCATGCTTTACCATGAGTATATGGAGAGTAATAAATACGGTACGCTTATGTGGTGTAGAGGTAAACACAAAACCAATAGTCCACTATAGAAGCCTCGAAAATGTTTGAATGGTCTTTAAAAACAACACGCTCAGGAATCAGTCCTGCATACGACTGGGTTTCTCTCTCTCTCTCTCTCTCTCTCTCTCTCTCTCTCTCTCTCTCTCTCTCTCTCTCTCTCTCTCTCTCTCTCTCTTCCTTTCTCCCTCTTTCAGGGAAATCCTTTCATTATTTTCCTGCCTTTCTATCCATGTGATCAGACTAAGAAGAGGTGGGAGTTTCCCAGGTGGATCATGGGTGGAACAGAGTGATTTCAGGTTCTCTATTAGGTCCCATTTTGAGGATGTGAATACTGGTTCTTTGTGTTGTGTGGAGACACAGGGAGGCTAATTCAAACCGCATGGCAAGTTGCAGTCCAAGATTGCATTACAGTGTGGGGCTGTAGTGTGTTTATCACTGCTCCATTTGCTAAATCAAAGCTGGGGGTGTTACGTGTACCTGTGTGTGTGTGTGTGTGTGTGTGTGTGTGTGTGTGTGTGTGCGTGCTTGCACACATGTGCCTTAGAGAAAGAGAGAGACACTGAAAGAGAGAAGAAAATCATGGCAGCGTGTCCTCGGGGATCATGGGCGAAATCACATCGATATGAAATCTTTTTCTCCATTTTAATTACATGCTGGTGTTGATCTAAAGTGCATACATTCCCTCATCTCTTCATTAGCGGTGCGCACCATTCCTGCCGCTGTGTGGGAACTCGGTTCTTTTGCGAGTTCTTGGCGGCGTGGCTCGCTGTAGTGGTGGTGACGTGGTACCCGAGGGAACGTGAGAAACAAGGGACCCTGGGAGAGGAGACACCCCAGGAGTCACGCCTCTCCTCTAGGGGTACGGCTGCTTCTGAGACCCCTGCTTTCTCCATCCTGTGTGAAGGACAGGCCTGAACCCCTAAAAATACTACCTTTCTGTCGCCATGACCGAAAAGCTAAGAACTGGAGCCAGTGTTTCCATGGTGACAGGGAACATCTGTGCGAGTGTGTGTAGGTGGGTCGAGGCGAGTGGGGGGAGGGGTGTATTGAGGGGTACGTGACCTGTTACCTGTGAACTGTCAGGGAGTAATAGAACACACTCACATGGACGATCTCACACACACACACACACACACATTTGTGTACTCTCCTGTATAACGTCGAAGCATAATCTAATGTCCAAGCACTCGTGCAAACAAACAGTATGTCTCCATCTACGGCACTTGTCCACGGGAGAGTACACCATCCACACACACAGACACACTCCATTACGACACGTTACTATCCCACCTGCCTTACGTGTCTGAAATCCAGTAGATCACAGACACCTACATTTGCATGTCTGATCGCGCGAATGAAACGATGTGTATGCTTCAGCACGGGTGATTCTCCTGCCAATACGAGTGTTGAATCGGCGTTTTACCAGGCACTACTGAGATATGCGTAGGGTCAAACCTATCACAGACCTGCCAGAATGCTTTATACCGCAATAAAGGGGCGAGCATACGTTTTTCATTTTAACATTTCTGTTACTTTTCCTCCAGACTGTAATTCATATCTCATTTGTCGGGCCGATTGTAGTGCCTGACGGGAGTGCAATATCCACTGGTGTAGCTTTTCACGCCACGTGTGATGGGATATAGAATGTAGAGATGCTTCTCACCCACATTGAAAAGAGTTCAGGGTTAATTGTCTCCAGAGTCGGGGAGAGTCGCTTCAGTGAAATAAATACTCAGGTAGAAGTGAGAATAGTCCAAGAACACAGGAGGAGCAAGTCAAATATGAGGTTATCCACATAGTTACTGAGTTCCCTATCATGGGGATAGGTGTTGTGTGGGCTATAGAATTGCATTGTAACTTATAATTTATCACCAAGAGCGTCTGTTAGAACTGAAGCTGAGTTTTGATCAGTGCTATTTGTAACATTTGTCTTGCTGCTACACTTTTGGACTAAAACAAAATGCCGAAGCTTGAAGCATGAATTGTAGGATGTGTGTCCAAGTACTCGCCTACAGAGTTCAACATAAAGAAGAATGACTGATTGAATGTGAATGACAACGAAGACTGCATTACTATTTTTAGGATTGCACATGAGTGAGGTATACTGTATGTAAAATAAATATGTTTAAAAATAATCTGAATGAATTATAGGCTACTCATTAACTCATTAATACCTACTCTTGAAGTCTCAGGACTGGGTTTCCTAACAGATGGGACTGCATATGTAACCAGTTGCCAACAAAAACTATTTGAGTTGTGTGTGTGTGTGTGTGTGTGTGTGTGTGTGTGTGTGTGTGTGTGTGTGTGTGTGTGTGTGTGTGTGTGTGTGTGTGTGTGTGTGTGTGCGTGTGTGTGTGTGCATGCTTGAGTGTTATTTATACACAAACATACAATAACATCCACAAACATACGCATGCATGCACACACATGTACACACACACACACACACACACACACACACACACGTACACACAAGCACACACACAAACACACACACTCTTAAGCCCTAATCTGCCTGATTTATAACATTTGATAAGGTTGAGTTTGACGTGTGTGAGAGAGCAAGAGGGAGATGTCTGGCAAACACACCTGCAGTTTCAGTCACTTCCAATAAATGGGGCCATCTGTTGCCCTTGGTGACCGAAACAGAGATGATGTTAATCAGCCCCATTTGAGACATGCGGGTTTTGGAGCTGCAGGGATTTACGTTGGCAAACACTGTCAGACCTGGGACTGGGTGTCCATCAATGACAATAGACGTTTAGTCTCCATAAAATAACTGGAGACCTTTTGAATGGAGCAGGATACAGATCAACACAGAATACAGATAAACACGGATCAGTAATCCATCAGTGTGAAGCAGCTCCGGGCCCGTGAGGTGGGATCTGGTCTGGGTTAGGGTTCTGTGTGGCGACAGGCAGCATTTCGCCCGTGCGGGGCAGTTTAGTTTGGGGGGAAACGACTCTTCCGCCAGCTCTGGCACTAGCTTGGTCAGTGCAGGAAATAATCACGTAGGATCCCACTGACAGTAAGCAGTGTTTGAATTTCTCTTAGCACAGTTCTCTCAGACCCATGTGACCTGTAATGCCCCAGGATTAGGTAGTACCCAGCCAGCATCCCACCGTGTCAAAGAACAGCGCCACTATGCCACATCTTTTGGAACATTTCAGAACATTTGGATTCTGATTAACGTCTTAAACATGAGCTTTGCTTTTAGTAATTTCTTATTTTTTATTATAGATTTCTCCTTTAGATTTGTGACCAGTGGCCTGGGTGTGACGTACATTCTTCTTTGAACATTCCATCCTTTCCTGACTTGACTAAACCAACACAAACGGACCCGTCCAGTGACGCTCGCCGTCGTCCCTCTCTTCATCCACCCATCCTCAATTTGCAGTTTGTAAAAATGTACGTCAGCTGCGTGGAGGGTTCCTTCTCCATTCGAGTGCAGATTTCGGAGTGCACACGGCATGTTGACAGAGTCACACTTGGCTGCCCACCTCCCAGATTTAATTAAACCAAAGTCCCTTTTCCCCTGGCTTTCCTGTAAACCGCTCTGCAGATCATTAATTCTTATGGCTTGACACCGGGAGGCTATTCATCAGAAGCAGCGGCTAATAACATTCCGAGGACACTGAGAGAAGTGTGTGTGATGGGGTGGGGGGGTGGTTATTGGGGGGGTGGGATGGTGGGTGGGGTGGGGGTGGTGTTTGGGGTGGGGCAGGGGTGAAAAGCCAACTCTAAATTGTCTTTGGCTCTCTGGATGGGTTACACATCTAAGCCACTTACACATGGACATGTAACGCACAAAGGCTGATTCAGACCAGTCCCAGGCCTTTATATGAGGATGATGAAAATGAGAGTATGGCCGCATATATGTAGAACCCCTTTCGGCGGTGTGTGTTAATATTTCGGCCTTAAATATAATTTTTTTCTATATTAAAGAAATGGTGGCTCGGATGTGCCTGATTGACCGGGCACTACGTCAGGACTGTCTGTGTGTAACAGTGCTGTCTGCTTGGGTTTCCATGGGTGGGGTTTGCTTTGGAACATGTGCAAATGCATGCTGACTAGGCTAGCAAAACTCCGAATGTAACAATAACCCAGCTTGAACGGTCAAGGGGACCCTCCTTCACAGGCACCGGTTGCTCATTAATCTATCCAAGCAGACATTGTTGAAAGAGGACAATTTCGTGGGCAGACACAACAGGTTACTGGGCTTTTTAAAGCTTGGGAGCTTCTCTCTGGGGAGGTTTAGTTTGTGTGTCATGCAAAATGCTGCTTTTAAGGTAAATTCTTTGAGCTCTTTTAAGCCTTGGCAGTTGTTAAGCTGTTTGAGGTCTGGAGGTGGGTTGTGGCTGTGATTGGTGGATGCTGAAGATGACTTCATAAGATATCTCCGGGTTCATCGTAGAAGAAACGATGAAATGACGCCGGGGTAACAGAACGTGATGGGAGTGCTAGTGTGCTAGAGAGTGATAGTGTACTAGAGAGTGATAGTGTGCTAGGGAGTGATAGTGTGAGATGCAGCAATGGGAAATCAAAGACATTAGCCAAATTTCCTATCAGAACTAACTTGTTTATAGTCATTCTAGTGATGGATGGATGGATGGATGGATGGATGGATGGATGGATGGATTTCATGCCATCAACTCCTGCTATCAGAGAAAAGGAAATTGATAATGTGGTGTCCATCGGGCATTTCCATTAAACAACAGCCATATTCACTCTCTGCTGTTTAATGCGGTTTGTATTCCATCCAGACTGGATTGAGCCCAGATAATTTTCAGTGAGTCTTACATCTCTCTTGGACTACGCTGATCTTATAATCACACCAGTTACTGAGCAGTTGAGCCAGTTACCTGACAGCTGATAGCGCTGTTAATGTGGCGTTACCTGTTAGCTGATGCTGGCTAATCTGGGGTGGGCGGTGGGGAGTCTGCTGTGAGTGTATCATCTCTTACACTTGTGAATAGCTATGTGGTCACTTTTGACTGTAATAGCACTGCTGATCACTTCCCATGTGCACCTTTTAACAGCACTAACGATGTGGCCAGCCCGCTCTTATACTCGTGCCTTGATTGCAATCACCCATTCCACCAATCACCAGGCAAATCTGAGCAAGATTTCCAGATGATTGCTGAAATTATGTGTGCCCACTATCTCAGTGTTTGTACGGAGCTCTTAGAAGTACGAGAGAGTGAAGTCGTGCATGTTTTTGCTATAACAAATATGAGGCAGAACTCAGCATTTCTTCTGACATATCGAGTGCTTACAACCTCTTAGCGTCCCCAGGATCCTGCTCTGGATTCCTGAGTTTGGAGTAAGAATGCATGAAAATAAGCAGCAGTTTGCATGCTGAAAGAAACACCGTTGTTGCTCTTACGCAAACTGTTGAGCATTGGAGTTGAGCCGCGGCGTTCTGGCGTGCTGTGGCAGACAGCTCAAGCAGGAAACCGTCCGTGCGGGAGGAAGAATTCTGCCAAATATCAACAAATGTTACACGCTCGCAATCCCAAAGCAGTGAGGAAAGGAAAGATAAAAAGACGAGTGATATTTCAGTAAGTCAACAATCCAAACACTTTCCAATATTAGTAGTGATGTGTGAAAATCTGTGTGTAAGACCAATAACTGTTTTCAGAGCTAATAAAAAAGTATGGAGGTGTGGGGGTAATAAGACTGTAAAGAAACTGAGCAGAGGAGATGTGGGGGTTAATCTGGGAGATGTGATCAGGGGGGTTAATCTCTGAGATATAATGTGGGACATAATCTGGCACCCAGACTAGGATTTGTGATCTGGGAGGTAATATGGAAGATGCGATCCAGGGGCTAATCTCGGAGCCAAACTGGGAGATGAGATCTGGCAGCTAAACTAGGAGTTACTAAGCAACAGCTCAGAAAGATGCTGTATTCAGGTGCTATACATGTAATGGATGAAAATGGTCCCTTTCCAGAACCACTGATGCTGATGATATATGATGTGTGTGTGTGTGTGTGTGTGTGTGTGTGTGTGTGTGTGTGTGTGTGTATATATATATATATATATATATATATATATATATATATATATATATATATATATATGAATGAATGAATGAAAGAATGAAAGAATGAAAGTAGATCTTTGGTTAAGCACCATGGCAACGGGTGCAGGTGCAGCATGGAGTGTTTTGCCATTATGAGCTCCTCACCGATCAATTATTTACAAAATTACTGTGCAATAACGGCTGTCTTCAGAACAGCTGCAACAGGTGACAGGAAGAGCAGGTGACAAGAAGAGCACGACTGCATCTGAAATAGCATACTTAAACAGAGCATACTAGATACTTAAACAAAGCACACTAGATACTTAAACAGAGCACACTAGATACTTAAACAGAGCATACTAGATACTTAAAGCACACTAGATACTTAAACAGAGCACACTAGATACTTAAACAGAGCACACTAGATACTTAAACGGAGCACACTAGATACTTAAACAAAGCACACTAGATACTTAAACAGCGCACACTAGATACTTAAACGGAGCACACTAGATACTTAGACGGAGCATACAATATACTTAAACGCAGCGCACTAGAAACAGATTGTGCTGATCTTATAATCACAGCAGTAACTGGATTAAACTACACTGCTCAAAAAAATAAAGGGAACACTTAAACAACACAATGTAACTCCAAGTCATCCACACTTCGTGTTCAGATAGGAAGCAACACTGATTGTGAATCAATTTCAACTGCTCTTGTGCAAATGGAACAGACAACAGGTAGAAATGAGAGATTTTCGACTGATTTCAAAGATTTTTATTAATTGAGATCTAGGATGTGTTATTTTAGTGTTGAGCAGTATACATTAGATTCAGTACGCACTGCCTGACCGGTAAAGCAGTAGGATTTTTCAGTACGCAATTGTACTGTGTGCTCACTGCCTCACGTGACTTTACCATTACAGTGAACGACCCATGACTTTTGAACTTCGTCACGTGATCTTTCAAATTGATGCGCCAAGACAAATCGCCTGCAACCCCCTTTAGTTCACATAGCGCAACGGCTTTTAAGAAAAACGAAAGAAAAACCAAAATGACCTGCAGCATTTTTACATCATCCGAAATATTTTACGTGAGAAAACACATAAGCTGGCCGCATCAGCACATTTTGACACTGTTCATACAGCAGAGAGCGAGTGTCAAATGATTGTTTATCTATTTTAATATAAAGCTGTTCTAAACCAACTCATTTCATAACATTTTGAATGTTTATTATTTCTGGTTGTAAACTCGCTGCTCTCCACCATTTTTGTAATTAGTAAGTCATCTTTTGTGTTCTGGAAAAATTTATTTTGGTTGCATACTGCATACAGCATATTGATTTGGGGCCCAATTAGTAGTATGTGTGTAGTATGTAGTAGTGGGCTATTTAAAACACAGCCAATGTCTCTGGAGACAAGTGCTCCAGAAGAACCATGGGATAGGATACGTTGATATACTTCAAAATGTTTCCCGATACAGTATGTAATTCAGACGTACAGTATAATTAATACTATGTATTCGGACAAACTACATGTTCTTGTTTACTGCTTACTGTGTAGCATGGAAATATACAATGTTGGATAAACAGGAAGAGCAGATTACAGGAGGAGCAGGTAACAGGAAGAGATGGTAACAGGAAGAGAAGTTGACAGGAAGAACAGGTAACAGGAAGAGATGGTAACAGGAGGAGCAGGTAAAAGGAAGAGAAGGTGACCGGAAGAAAAGGTAACAGGAAGAGCAAGTAAAAAGAAGAGAAGGTAACAGGAAGAGAAGGTAACAGGAAGAGAAGTTGACAGGAAGAGCAGGTAACAGGAAGAGAAGGTAACAGGAAGAGATGGTAACAGGAAGAGAAGTTGACAGGAAGAGCAGGTAACAGGAAGAGAAGGTAACAGGAAGAGCAGGTGACAGGAAGAGCAGATAACAGGAAGAGCAGGTAACAGGAAGAGAAGGTAACAGGAAGAGCAGGTGACAGGAAGAGAATGTGACAGGAAGAGCAGGTGACAGAAGGAGAACGTGACAGGAAGAGCAGGTAACAGGAAGAGAAGGTAACAGGAAGAGCAGGTAACAGGAAGAGAAGGTGATAGGAAGAGCAGGTGACAGGAAGAGCAAATAACAGGAAGAGCAGGTAACAGGAAGAGAAGGTAACAGGAAGAGCAGGTAACAGGAAGAGAAGGTAACAGGACGAGCAGGTAACAGGAAGAGATGGTAACAGGAAGAGCAGGTAACAGGAAGAGAAGGTGATAGGAAGAGCAGGTGACAGGAAGAGAAGGTGATAGGAAGAGCAGGTGACAGGAAGAGAAGGTAACAGGAAGAGCAAGAAACAGGAAGAGAAGGTAACAGGAAGAGAAGGTGACAGGAAGAGCAAGAAACAGGAAGAGAAGGTGACAGGAAGAAAAGGTAACAGGAAGAGCAGGTGACAGAAAGAGAAGGTGACAGGAAGAGAAGGTAACAGGAAGAGAAGGTAACAGGAAGAGCAGGTAACAGGAAGAGCAGGTAACAGGAAGAGCAGGTAACAGGAAGAGAAGTTGACAGGAAGAGAAGGTGACAGGAAGAGAAGGTAACAGGAAGAGCAGGTGACAGGAAGAGAAAGTGACAGGAAGCAGAAAGTGTAGTGAGAATGAGGAGTGGAATGTGACAGAGCAGACATAAAATGCAAAATGTAAAATATAAATAAAAGCTCAAATTAGGCTCAAATAAAAGCCTAATTTTGTCTCCTGTATCACTCACCCGCTCCCTTTACCTCTCTCTCTGTTTCTATTCTGGATCTCTGTCAATCCCTGTTTCAAAGTATTTCATATACAAAAAGCATGCAAAATGATTTGATGATTAGATTTTTAAAAGGTTTAGAGTATGTTGGGTTTTGGTTATCCATCATCATTCTTTATCTAAAGCATTGTTTCCATGGTAATCATGTGGACTGAAATTTTCACCACATCCTTAACTACAGGAAACTCCAGATACAACAAATACTACAGATAAACTGTAGAGCTCCCTTGTTTGGAATATTCCTCATGTGACGAGCGATCACGCAAGTCTCGGGGAAAATGGAGGATTTGATGGATAAAGTGCACTCAAAATCCAAATGCAATCCAAAAAAAGATGCAATAACCAGCAGTCAACTCATACATAGACAAGACATATATAGACAGAAAAATGACCCTCAGGTATCAGGTTTCCTAATGGGCCACGCCCACCTGAGGCATGAACATGATGTCACAAAGATGTCACAAAAATACTGCCGCTGCTGACAGAGGCAGCCGGTAGGGGGCCTCCATACCGTGACACTTCATATACTTCTCATATAATATTCATATGGATATTCTTTGCATATTTAATATATTCTTCATATAATATCAATATGTATATTCATCATATACATTTATGTTTGTTATCTAGTTTTTCATTGTACTACACAAAAACAGATCCTATACTATAAAAATAATATATTTTTAATAAAAAAAAAGGTGTAAGCATAACAATCACAGTATGAAATGAAGGAACAATCTGTGCCATTTTTTCTGTTTTGTACTTAGCATCAGCTTGGGCATGTGGGTTTTAAAGGTCCAGAGTGCCGTACCTCGTTAGGTGTCTCATTAGGAGTCGTGTCTGGCCTTAATTGCAGTGCTGATTTGACCCCAGTTAGACAGTTAAGACCAAAGAGCCAGACTAAGTTCACTCGTTGCTCCTCTATGTGCCAT
This sequence comes from Brachyhypopomus gauderio, assembly GCF_052324685.1. Classification (NCBI taxonomy): domain Eukaryota; kingdom Metazoa; phylum Chordata; class Actinopteri; order Gymnotiformes; family Hypopomidae; genus Brachyhypopomus; species Brachyhypopomus gauderio. The sequence continues at coordinate 7,382,969 of NC_135216.1, forward strand.
CTGTGCACAAACAAGGAACTCTTGATTTTGGATGTGTAATTTAGACGTGAAACGTCTTGCATGGGGCACCAGAGTGCTTCCTAAACCTTTTGGAAGCGCTGGATGTTGTGTCGGATGTGACCTTTAAGTGCTACGCAGAACAGGTCTCTGGTTATCTTCTACAGACATTATGTGAATGAAGATTTGCTAACACACCTATATGCAAAAGGTAAAATCATAAGTGATCTGTATGTATATGTTACCCATTTTATATAGTTAATGGCACACATTTGTATCTTTGTGTTCACACATGCGGAGCTTGGAGCATGTAAATATAATTTACACCATGTACGTTTATTTACTATATGGCATACAGGTTGTCATGGGGGTTTTAGGAACTCTCTTCCATGTAGACTGGCACAACCCAAAAAGCACAATACCATGTCTCTTCCTCCTGGACTTCCTGGTTATCCGTAAACAAACCACAACAATATTGTACAGCAAAACGAGACCTTCGAGAATGCCCGAATACACCAGCTGGATGTCAATAAATACAGCCAATAAAAAAGTAAAGAAGTAATGCAAAGTTGAAGAGGTACCCTGTGGCTGAACCGCAGAATAGAAAGCGTAATGTGATAGAAATCCAGCTATGAGAGGTGTGTGTGCTAAGCCCACAAAACACATCACCAAATGTAACATTTGCCTTATCAGTAAGTAGCACTGCAGTAACACGTTTCCTCCCTTCTGGACTACAGACGTATTTTACCGTTTGAATTATATATATGGTGTTATAGCATTTTGTCAATATTTGCATGTCATAACATAATAGAACATAATAAATCTGTATGGCGGTAAATGTCCTAGTGAGAAGCTGATGTACATTTGATGATGTTTTCTGGAACAGTGTTTGGCCATATATTCAAGCTATCAACAAAGTTCTGCAAAATGTTTCTGCATTTAGGTAACTAACAAACCAACAACTTTATTTAAAATCATTTGTAAGAACTGGTCTATTTGGTTTGAACATGATGGTAAACTTTGCAATTGAACAAGTAGGTGTACCCAAAGAGGAAGGTGATTGTTTGAGCAGGACCTCAGAATGCCACAAACTTATGCCTTAAAAAATACAGAAGTAGGTGTTCAGAAGAGGAAACTTTGATGTTCCTGATGAAGGAACTCTGAAGAGGAGAGATACCATTTTGCTGCTCTGTCATGATTTTTAGAAAGAAAATGTATTAACTTTGCATAACTGTGCAGTTCCCATCCTGGTGGAAGTTACAAATGCACTAAATTTTTTACATAGTGTTTTTGATTGGGCTTATTGTGGTTTTCACCTTGAGTGCACAGCAGAAATTTGACATCATTAAACACATTTTTGCCACAGTAACTCTGAACAGGAATACATGTTTTATCTTTTATGAATCTGGCCCAAAGTGTTTACCCATGCTCCGTCTGTGGACGTGTACATCTGCAGAGAATGCAGTGACTAGTCTGTGCTCTGACTGCGGTGGCGTCTGCCTGCTGTGAACCTTCCTCTCCACTCTTGACTGCAGTGGTGTACGTCTGCTGTAAGTGGGAGACGTTCCGGAAGCTGATGGTGCAGTTCTCGAAGCAGAAACTTCCTCGGGAGGAGTATGTCTTCTTCTTCATCGACCTCTTTGGAGAAAGCCTGCGTGGCCACCCGGCGAAACCCTGGGCCCGAGGAGACGCTGACGACCAGGCGGCCAAAGAGGCCTTCCAGGTGTGAGCTGCTCGACCGTCACAGTCACACGCCATACTTCTACAACCTTAATAAGTGTGTGAAACTTCAGAAAGGCTGACCTTTAACCCCCGCCACTCCAACAGCCCACAAGCGGGTCTAGTCTCTCATTATTAACCAGTGTGACTACAGCACATCATTTTGGTATTAGTTTCAGTGTTGTCACTAAATCATTCACAGAAGTTACTGAATAATGTGCATCAGGATTAATAAGTCATTAAAATTGCTTGTGGATGAGGAGGTTAAACTGAAGGGGGATGCAGTGACAGAGACATGACATGAGTGTCATGACAGGGAGCCTAGAGATTCATCAGAGAGCCGTCTGAGTTGCCAGCTTGTCTTTCTATTGTCTTAGAGTTTAAGTAAAGTTTAATGAAAGTTTAATAAATAATCCTCGTTGCATGTGCCATAACACTTTGTGATTTTGTCTCTACGAGCAATCGCCCGCTTCAGTGCTGACATGAGAGAGGAGTTCAGGCCTGCTGGGAGATTTAGCCTCTTGATCCCTGCTGAGATCCTACTCAGACTGGACGCATGCGTTTAGTGTTATCAACTAACGTTTGTGGAGAGCAGTTCACTGCTGCAAGCACATGTACTGATGTATCTGATGAATGGGAATAATCCATTAGCCCAAAAGCACAAAAGTGCTCCACTAACCACAAAACCAGTATTTAGTCCTTTAAACATGAAATTTAAATTTCAGATTGCAAAGAGTGCCTGTATTACATGTGACTGCTCTAGTCTGTACCTAAGTGCCAAGCTGTAAGCCAACGTTAATTTCCATCTTCACTTCAATTTGTAAGCGTCAAGGCTTTTATGGACATAATCATCCTTTTCTCTTTAAATCTAAAGAAACGGCTTTAATTCTGTGCGATGCGGCCTTGTGAGCATTCTGTGTCCCCGGCCCTGTGTCACAGGCCAGCCTGTGTGTGACGTTCACAGGGCACCTGGCTGTGTGACGGAGGCGTGAGCACTGGAAGGTGATCAGACGTCTGCCGCCGGGCCCAGCTGGGCTCGTCTCGCGGTCCCGTCGCTGCTGTGGGAAATCACATATAAAAACAAACATATTTGTTGTGTTTTGTAACTTACTTGGCTGTATTTCGCCTTGGTTGCTTTTTTCCCGGCTGCCCGGTGTGTGTCGTGGCGTAAGTAGGGCACGGAGAGATGTGTGCGTCTGAAGTGTGCTCGGGCTGATGAACGCCCAAGCTTTTCCCGTTTCCCTGGGCTTTGGCAGCTGCCCCTGAGGCAAACATAGCCTCAGAACCAAACCAGAAAGGGGGGGGGGGGGGGGTGTTTTGCTTATTCCTGTTAGTGAGGGTCTGGTTGGCCGTTATGGACCTTGAGCACCGTGATGCCGTGTGGCCATAATGATATCGGTGTGTCCAGTTTGGGAGTTTGACCTCCACCATTTGATTTGTTAGTTGCTGCTAAAAAGAAATATAAATAGGAGAAAGAGAAGGATCAGTTAAGATCAATGGCCTAACGGTACCTAATTACACCTAACTCACTAATTGTGTCTAACTGTAACTAACAGTGACTTACTTTGCCTAACTGTGCCTAACTGTGACTTACAGTGACTAACTGTTACTAACTGTGCCTAACTGTGACTTACAGTGACTAACTGTGACTAACTGTGACTTACAGTGACTAACTGTGCCTAACTGTGACTTACAGTGACTAATTGTGACTTACAGTGACTAACTGTGACTGTGCCTAACTGTGACTTACAGTGACTAACTGTGACTAACTGTGCCTAACTGTGACTTACAGTGACTAACTGTGACTAACTGTGCCTAACTGTGACTTACAGTGACTAACTGTGACTAACTGTGCCCATCATGATTATCCAAAGCCTCCCGGGGAATCCAAAGTCCTTCCTCTACTATCTGCATACTTTTCAGATTCGCTTATTTGTGATGAGAGAACAAGTATTACTAATCACATACTTTAATAGCAACATTATTACATAACATACTTTAAGATTAATAACTAAGTAATAGGCCAGGAGAGCTTAACCCTGGATACTTTAGTTTTAACTTCTCATGAGCTTGCTGCTAATGTCAGAATGATTTGGTTGTCATCGGAACAGGAAGAATTTTGCTAACACGAACATGACCGCCCTCCGAACCACACTGGTTGTGGGGCTTTTCCCCCTTGTGTTCTTTCAGAGTGTGAAGATATTGACCTACAGAGAGCCCCAGAACCCCGAATACAAAGACTTCGTGTCAAGGCTGAAGAAAGACGCAAAGGAAATGTTCAACTTCACCGTGGAAGACTCTCTGGTAAGGCAACGTAAAGCCACAACCCCACTTCTCTCCGCGTGACCCCGCTGACCTCGCGTTGAGCGCAAACAGCTGCTCTATGTTTGCGCAGCTTCTCTAGAATGAGAACCATTTCTGAGGCCAAGCTGGAATGTCATTTGGTGCAAGAGTTCACAAGTGCTATTAGTCAGCTTTAAAAACAACTCATTTCATGTTTATTAAGTCATTGGTAGGTTTTGGCCACGGTAATGACGTTCCTTATAGGAAATTCCTTACAGGAAACTTATTTTGACAGAAAAGTTGGAATGATGCAGGGAGAGGGGTTTGCACATTTCATAACCGTTGAAATGCCTGTGTGTGTGTGTGTGTGTGTGCGTGCGTGTGTGTGTGTGTGTGTGTGTGTGTGTGTGTGTGTGTGTGTGTGTGTGTGTGTGCATGTGTGTGCGTGTGTGTGTGTGTGTGTGTGTGTGTTTGTTTATTTATTTAAGTCTGCTGATCTCAAAACAATGGATCACACTGGGACGGTTCTAAAGCTCGTGCTGCATTTAGGTTACTTGGAACAGATTGTGTGATTATGCAGCTGGTTGTGGTGGGCGCTGTGTTTGTATGAGATACAGTGTCTCATGTGCGGTCCCATCCTGCCAGGAATGGCCATATCTGCTGCCAGTGGTCCTCTCAGAATGCTGTATTTATAAGATTAGGCCATTTTGCGTATTACTGGTGTCAACTGTCCTTTGAGCGTACCAGCCTGCTCAGAACACACAACATCATTAAACCAGCACGCTGAACGCCTGGTAGAAGTTAAGACAACATTCCCCAAGTCCCCCGTGGGTGGTAAAAGAGCCGCTATCAAGAGTTATTATCAGTCACTGTGTGCTTTGGAAGTGGAAAGTGAAAGCTAATGAACCAGAGCCCCATACTGAAATCCTTCTGAATCACCTTCTATTAGATGGATGGATTGTAAGGTGGTGCTTAAAGGAGCTTTATCCCAGCATTGTATCTTGCCGAGAGAGTTGTTTAAAATGTGTGTGGGTCAGCTACCTGTTCCAAACATTATTCAAACCCCCTTCTTAATTCAACATGCATGGATTTCATGTTGGGCCTTTTTAAAGACGTCTCCCTCTGTGGGCTTCGTTCTGAGAGAGGGCCTCTTCTCTCACAGTTTTGCTGCACTGGGGGAGTTTTCGGGGGTGTGGCATCCTGCGTCCGTCACACCCCACTCCTCTTCCTCTCTTCACTCCTCCTCCTCTCTTCTCTCTTCCTCACTCCTCCTCCTCTTCTCTTCATCCCTCGTCTCCTCAGCAGTGATCCAGGAGTAAGGGGGTGTGGCTGCACTCATCCTCTGCAGTGAAGTGTATGTGAAGTCCATTGTGTGTGTTGGATAGCTAATGAGGACTCTGCTATGACTGTGGCCGGTGAAGAGGTTACTACAGCAGCCTGTTAGTCTTGGGTGCCTTCCCATACTCCCTGTGGAGAGCTGTTAATTGGAAGTGTTCTTTGCATAAAACACACACACACACACACACACACACACACACACAAACACCTGCCAATCTACTCCAATATCCATTAATATACGCTTGTTTTATTACAAGGAATCTGCCTTTAATCTACAGCACCTGTTGAATGATTTTGTTCCACTGGCAAACCCTGATAAAAGTGCGATAAACAGCGTTTTATAGTGCGGTACATAGAGGCAGGCTGCTGGTGGTTGATATTAATGAGGGAGGATCGTCTGGAGGCTGATAGAGTGTCTACCACCCGCCCCCACCCGCCACACACACTGTGGGTGTGCACGTAGCAGGCAGCAGCCACAGGCCACCCCTGCGGAGAACACCCCACTGCAGCACTGACAGGGCCGGGCGTGGGTGTCCGCAACTCACAGCCATTAGCAGTGAAAGAGGGAGTGAGAGGAGAGAGAGAGAGAGAGAGAGAGAGAGAGAGAGAGAGAGAGAGAGAGGAAAAAAGAGGGAGAGAGAAACAGGGAGGGAGGGAGAGGTAGCTGAGAATAGAACATATGGGTAATCGAGTGTCAGGAAATGTCAGGATCCAGCCGTCAGCACAGCAGCTATGCAAGACTTTACAAGTTCGGCATGTATATGGAGGGGAGGAAGGGCAGGGGCAGAGAGTCACAACATTCACAACAGTCAGCCACAGTCAGCCACAGTCAGGGACATAGGAGAGTCAACCACAGTCAACCACAGCCAGCCAGTCAGCCACAGTCACGGGCAAACGAGAGTCACAACAGTCAGCCACAGTCAGGGACATGCGAGAGTCAACCACAGTCAGCCACAGTCACATTCTCAGTGCCGAGTCGTGTGCCTGCTGTTATTCTTCCCATGATCCCTCCTGCTGATTCCGCACATTCACGTTCCTCTGTCATCGTGTGTCATCTAGTAGATGTTAATGTTGCCGTTTCTGCTCATGTCTGAGGATTCACTCCTCTTATTTAGCATCATCTCGTAGGTTTGCCACTATCTCTAAATACCTGTAAGCACTGTATCTCACTCTATCTCTAGCTCTCTCTCTTTCTCTTTTCACTCCCTCTTTCTCTTTCCCTCTCTCTGTCATATACACATGTTCAGCGTGGATGAGTCCACACAGCAGCTGTCAGAACCCTGTCTACGGTTGCTATAGCAACCCCCCCCCCCCCCCCCCCAATCTCCCTGTTTTCCGATTCATTCCTTTCCTCGACATCACCGCGCCGGTTCCGTCAAGACCTGTCTGTGTGCATCGCCTGTCTTTGTGCATCGCCTGTCTGTGTGCATCGCCTGTCTGTGTGCATCGCCTGTCTGTGTGCATCACCTGTCTGTGTGCATCGCCTGTCTGTGTGCATCGCCTGTCTTTGTGCATCGCCTGTCTTTGTGCATCACCTGTCTGTGTGCATCGCCTGTCTGTGTGCATCACCTGTCTGTGTGCATCGCCTGTCTGTGTGCATCACCTGTCTGTGTGCATCGCCTGTCTGTGTGCATCACCTGTCTGTGTGCATCGCCTGTCTGTGTGCATCGCCTGTCTGTGTGCATCCCCGCCGTCACATGTCCAGCCCGAATGGTGCAGTAGGTAGCACAGGAAGGATTCGGACCCTGTTGCCATGCGGCTGTTGCCTGGGTCTTCCCACAGTCTCACCCTTAGCAACCAGAACCAAACCAAAAGCTAGCATAAATAGCTGGCCTCGTCACAAATTCACCGATGGCCTCTGTTACTCGGTGATCACTGGATCACGGAGTTCACTGTCGTGCACGAGATGCGTTGTTCCTCTGCGTTATGCCCTCGTACGAGTGCGATGATGTGTTTGGAGTGGGGAGGCGTTATGAGGTAACTTCCTCTGGGCTGTGCATAGGTCTGTAGGTGATGTCCAGCTGACAGTGGCACTAGCTTGCTGCAGTCATCCAAAGCCTGAGTGCAGAGGGTTTAATCCAGACACTATGAGAGTGTAGAGGGTTTAATCCAGTCACTATGAGAGTGTAGAGGGTTTAATCCAGACACTATGAGTGCAGGGGGTTTAATCCAGACACTATGAGTACAGAGGGTTTAATCCAGACACTATGAGTGCAGAGGGTTTAATCCAGACACTATTGAGTGCAGAGGGTTTAATCCAGACACTCTGAGTGCTAGGGGTTTAATCCAGACATTCTGAGTGTGGTTGGGGGTTTAATCCAGACACTCTGAGTGCTAGGGGGTTAATCCAGACACTCTGAGTGTGGTTGGGGGTTTAATCCAGACATTCTGAGTGTGGTTGGGGGTTTAATCCAGACACTCTGAGTGTGGTTGGGGGTTTAATCCAGACACTCTGAGTGTTGGGGGTTTAATCCAGACACTTTAAGCTTCGACCACGGTGAGAGTGTCACGGCCCTCTTGGTACCTCCACGTGCAGTAGTGTTCGTTTCCGAAGCCTTTTAGGAGATAATGCACTTTCACCAGGCACTTTGGAGATAAGCACTTCAAGGCCTGTTTATGCCGACTTCGTGTTCCTCAGGCAAACACTGAAGCAAAATGAAGAAAATGATCATAGAGACATATGTTTGCGCTCACCGGGTTGCTGTGTAATTTGGGGTTCCTCAGCCATTTCAGATTGTGAAATGGTTCAGTGTTTTGTGGTCTTTTTTCTTTCCTTGTTCACCACCGGCATTTACCTGGGAATGCAGTGGGACGTGATGAAAGACCAAATGTTGTAGTGATGAGAGCAGGAGCAGGGAGGAGTGAGGAGACCAAACACTGTAGTGACGAGAGCAGGAACAGAGAGGAGTGAGGAGACCAAACACTGTAGTGATGAGAGCAGGAACAGGGAGGAGTGAGGAGACCAAACACTAGTGATGAGAGCAGGAACAGGGAGGAGTGAGGAGACCAAACACTAGTGATGAGAGCAGGAACAGGGAGGAGTGAGGAGACCAAACACTGTAGTGATGAGAGCAGGAACAGAGAGGAGTGAGGAGACCAAACACTGTAGTGATGAGAGCAGGAACAGAGAGGAGTGAGGAGACCAAACACTGTAGTGACGAGAGCAGGAACAGGGAGGAGTGAGGAGACCAAACACTGTAGTGATGAGAGCAGGAACAGAGAGGAGTGAGGAGACCAAACACTGTAGTGATGAGAGCAGGAACAGAGAGGAGTGAGGAGACCAAACACTGTAGTGATGAGAGCAGGAACAGGGAGGAGTGAGGAGACCAAACACTGTAGTGATGAGAGCAGGAACAGAGAGGAGTGAGGAGACCAAACACTGTAGTGATGAGAGCAGGAACAGGGAGGAGTGAGGAGACCAAACACTGTAGTGATGAGAGCAGGAACAGAGAGGAGTGAGGAGACCAAACACTGTAGTGATGAGAGCAGGAACAGGGAGGAGTGAGGAGACCAAACACTGTAGTGATGAGAGCAGGAACAGGGAGGAGTGAGGAGACCAAACACTGTAGTGATGAGAGCAGGAACAGAGAGGAGTGAGGAGACCAAACACTGTAGTGATGAGAGCAGGAACAGAGAGGAGTGAGGAGACCAAACACTAGTGATGAGAGCAGGAACAGGGAGGAGTGAGGAGACCAAACACTGTAGTGACGAGAGCAGGAACAGGGAGGAGTGAGGAGACCAAACACTGTAGTGACGAGAGCAGGAACAGGGAGGAGTGAGGAGACCAAACACTGTAGTGATGAGAGCAGGAACAGAGAGGAGTGAGGAGACCAAACACTGTAGTGATGAGAGCAGGAACAGGGAGGAGTGAGGAGACCAAACACTGTAGTGATGAGAGCAGGAGCAGAGAGGAGTGAGGAGACCAAACACTGTAGTGAGAGGCGGCCGCGTGCATAAAGCACGCTGCAGATGGCCACAGCTGAGCAGAGGAGCCCAGGGCAGGCAGTTCGCTGGGGGCAGTTAAACAAGCACAGTTACCTCCCCAACTGTTGATTGCGAGTGAGCCACTGCTAGATCCAGATCCTCATCCTTCACTCTCGTAACTCATGCTGTGAGATCAGTTAGTGGTATTTTAAGAGACTCAGAGGTAAAGTGACAGCTGTTGCAGTTCAGGGGTAATGTAGCATCCTCTGCTCTCTCTCCAGATGAACCTGATTTCTGGAGGGTTCCATGACGGCATGCTGTTGTACTCTCACGCCCTGAACGAAACCATGAACCAGTCCGGCCTGCAACCACCAGGTCACGCCGTCACCAAGAAGATGTGGAACCGCACTTTCCACGGTCAGTCCTGCAGCCCGCACACGAGCGTACCACACGCCACATACCACACACCAACACGCCACACACGACATACAACACGCCACTCACTACATACCACATGCCACATACCACACACTACATACCACACACCCACACGCCACACACGACATACCACACGCCACACACGACATACCACATGCCACCTACCACACACCAACACGCCACACATTACATACCACACGCCACACACGACATACCACACGCCACATACCACACACCAACACGCCGCACATTACATAGCACACGCCACACACGACATACCACACACCAACACGCCGCACACCTCACGCCACACACTACATACCACACACCAACACGGCGAACACCTCATGCCACACACTACATACCACACACCAACACGCCGCACACCTCACACCACACACTACATACCACACGCCACACACTACATAGGTGCAGTCATAGGTGCACTACATAGGTGCAGGGAACTGGTCTTGTGACCGGAGGGTCGTGGGTTCAATTCCCAGACCTGAGGCCATGACTGAAGTGCCCTTGAGCAAGGCACCTAACGCCAACTGCTCCCCGGGTGCCCACCGCTATGGGCATGTGTGATCCACAGCCCCCTAGTAATCACTAGTGTGTGTGTGTGTGTGTGTTCTGATTGCACAGATGGGTTAAAAGCGGAGGACAAATTTTGATTGGGGTGTAAAAAATCACAATTGACAAAATATAGCACATTTACATTTACATACCACACACCAACACGCTACATACCACACACTACATACCACACGCCAACACGACATACCACACGCCAACACGCCGCACACTACATACCACACGCCACACACTACATACCACATGCCAACATGCCACACACTACATCCAACACACCACGCACTACATACTACACGCCAACACGCCGCACACTACATACCACACGCCACACACTACATACCACATGCCAACATGCCACACACTACATCCAACACACCACACACTACATACCACATGCCAACACGCCGCACACGACATACCACACACCAACACGCCGCACACTACATACCACACGCCACACACGACATACCACACGCCAACACGCCGCACACTACATACCACACGCCACACACTACATACCACACACCAACATGCCACACACTACATACCACACACCAACATGCCACACACTACATACCACACGCCACACACTACATACCACACGCCAACATGCCACACACTACATACCACACGCCAACACGCCACACACTACATACCACACGCCACACACTACATACCACACGCCACACCTCACGCAAACGTGTCACATTTTACACACCACACATTACATGCCAGACATTACACACTACACACCACACATTAAACACCACACACTACATACCGCATGCCACACACTACATACCACACGCCAATATGCCGCACACCTCACGCCAACGCGCCACATATTACACACCACACATTACACGCCAGACACTACACACCACACATTAAACACCACACACTACATATCACACGCCAATACGCCGCACACCTCACACCAACGCGCCACATATTACACACCACACATTACACGCCAGACACTACACACCACACATTAAACACCACACACTACATATCACACGCCAATACGCCGCACACCTCACGCCAACGCGCCACATATTACACACCACACATTACACGCCAGACACTACACACCACACATTAAACACCACACACTACATATCAGACGCCAATACGCCGCACACCTCACACCAACGCGCCACATATTACACACCACACATTACACGCCAGACACTACACACCACACATTAAACACCACACGCCACACGTCAACACAACACAAAACACATGCTGGACACACCACACGCGTGTGCCAGCTTTGGCCATGAACAGCAACACATAATCATAAACAGGGGCAGATTAAATCCATCTGTAGTCCATGAGGAACGGACAAGTCCAAATACGGCTGCCTGAAGAGAAATACAACAGTACTTACCTCTAAAGAGTGAGAGTGTTGTGAGTAGCAGAAGACAAGTTTTCTACATTTACACACAAAGTGCTGTGTCTTACTATACGGTTAATTTAACTAACAGCTTCAGGTTAAAGGGAACCTTGTATGCATCATTTTTTTTGTTTAATGAAACTATGCACCATAAAACATATTAAGTAAAGGGGTATGTATAATGCATTAAGTGGATTAAGTAAGTAGAAACTGTGACAAGCGGTTTTATGAATAATTCAGAGTGCAAATGGCTACCAACTTGTCTGCTTGTTGGAATTAGAGTATTAAGACTAATGTACAATCCTGACTGGATTTGACAAGTCAAAAACACGACTGGATTTTAGGTTAAGGTTCTCATTATTCCTCTCTCGGCTGCTGAGTGTGTCCCATTGTAAGTGACAATGTAGCTGCTGTTTTGTTCAACCATGAGACTTCTAGATTGTTCTTTAAATGGAAGTGCAGCCTGGGAGTTTATCTTGGGGCTTCCCGTGCGGCTCGTCCAATCAGAGGCGGCTCTGAAGCAGCCCATTGCTGGCTTGGCTTGTGGACCTAATTGCCTGTGTGAGATCACTGGGTCGGGTGGCATTCTGCAGGTGTCCTTGTGGAAATGACTGCGTGACGCTGCTAGCGTGACCAAACGGGACCAAACGGGACCCTTCCATCCCGGAGCCGGTGGACTGTAACAGGACGATGGCTTCGTGGTTTTCCCAGCCTGTTGTTCTGTGGGAGACGGCGCTCTGATGTTCACGCTGTGTAGCATCTCCTCCCATAGCTGCCTTTAGGAGAAACCCACGCAGTGGCAGTCCCAGCAGGCCAGTCTCATGCTTTCACCAGCAGGAGCAGTAGGAGGTCCCGCTTGCTGTAGCTGTGTGTGTGTGTGTGTGTGTGTGTGTGTGTGTGTGTGTGTGTGTGTGTGTGTGTGTGTGTGTGTGTGCATGCGCATTTTGAGGGGGAGTAGTACACAAATTCTTTGTCAAATAGCACTTAAAAAAACACAGTAAGAGGTTGTTCTGTGTGAACTGTAAGTGGTGAGCAGCGGGAGTTTGAATAAATCCTCACTCCCCTCCACATCCTCACTCCCCTCCACATCCTCACTCTCCTCTACATCCTCACTCCCCTCCACATCCTCACTCCCCTCTACATCCTCACTCCCCTCTACATCCTCACTCCCCTCTACATCCTCACTCCCCTCTACATCCTCACTCTCCTCTACATCCTCACTCTCCTCTACATCCTCACTCCCCTCCACATCCATCTTCACTCCCCTCCACATCCTCACTCCCCTCCACATCCTCACTCCCCTCCACATCCTCACTCCCCTCCACATCCTCACTCCCCTCTACATCCATCCTCACTCCCCTCTACATCCTCACTCTCCTCTACATCCTCACTCCCCTCCACATCCTCACTCTCCTCTACATCCTCACTCCCCTCTACATCCTCACTCTCCTCTACATCCTCACTCCCCTCCACATCCTCACTCTCCTCTACATCCTCACTCCCCTCTACATCCTCACTCCCCTCTACATCCTCACTCTCCTCTACATCCTCACTCCCCTCTACATCCATCCTCACTCCCCTCTACATCCTCACTCTCCTCTACATCCTCACTCCCCTCCACATCCTCACTCCCCTCCACATCCTCACTCCCCTCTACATCCTCACTCTCCTCTACATCCTCACTCTCCTCTACATCCTCACTCCCCTCCACATCCTCACTCCCCTCTACATCCTCACTCTCCACTACATCCTCACTCCCCTCCACATCCTCACTCCCCTCCACATCCTCACTCTCCACTACATCCATCCTCACTCCCCTCTACATCCTCACTCTCCTCTACATCCATCCTCACTCCCCTCTACATCCTCACTCCCCTCTACATCCATCCTCACTCCCCTCTACATCCTCACTCCCCTCTACATCCATCCTCACTCCCCTCTACATCCTCACTCCCCTCCACATCCTCACTCCCCTCTACATCCATCCTCACTCCCCTCTACATCCTCACTCCCCTCTACATCCTCACTCCCCTCCACATCCTCACTCCCCTCTACATCCATCCTCACTCCCCTCTACATCCTCACTCCCCTCTACATCCTCACACATCTGATTGTTCATCCCCTCTCACTGACCACGTCACCATTTAAACATGTTAATCATATTCACACCAGTGCTTTTCACCGGTCCTACATAACATAACAATTACATAACAAGAACTCCATTAGTATTCCACCACTGCTTAGTGATGAATCAAATATGCAGCAAGATGGGGGATAATCCTGCACTGGCTCTGTTGGTTTGGTTATCTTGGTTGTTTGGTTAGCCCGGTTCTTTGGTTGGTTTGGTTAGTCTGGTTCATTGGTTGGTTTGGTTATCTTGGTTGTTTGGTTAGCCCGGTTCTTTGGTTGGTTTGGTTAGTCTGGTTTATTGGTTGGTTTGGTTATCTTGGTTGTTTGGTTAGTCCTGTTCTTTGGTTGGTTTGGTTAGCCAGGTTCATTGGTTGGTTTGGTTATCTTGGTTGTTTGGTTAGCCTGGTTCATTGGTTGGTTTGGTTAGCCAGGTTCATTGGTTGGTTTGGTTATCTTGGTTGTTTGGTTAGCCTGGTTCATTGGTTGGTTTGGTTAGCCAGGTTCATTGGTTGGTTTGGTTATCTTGGTTGTTTGGTTAGCCTGGTTCATTGGTTGGTTTGGTTAGCCTGGTTCATTGGTTGGTTTGGTTAGCCAGGTTCATTGGTTGGTTTGGTTATCTTGGTTGTTTGGTTAGCCTGGTTCATTGGTTGGTTTGGTTAGCCAGGTTCATTTGTTGGTTTGGTTATCTTGGTTGTTTGGTTAGCCCGGTTCATTAGTGGTTTGGTTGGTATATAATGTGAGATATTTTGAAGCCCAGTGTCTGAAATTCTTCATTGAATTAGTGTATTTGTTCCTTCACATCCTCACTCTGATAGGGGTTATTATGGACTGCACACTGAATGCACTCTGAAGTCATGATGTTGACCAGTCCAGGCTTAATGCCTATAAGCTCCTGGCTCCTCCCATTCCCCTAGCCCCTCCCCATCCCATTATTTTCTAGGAGTGACCCACTATCTTCATCTCTACACTCCCCTGTTCACTTCCTGCTTTTCTTTGTGCTCCACCTGCTCAAATCCAACCCCTGCTGTGTTGCCATGGCCAAATCCAATCACAGTGCCTTCTGGGTCACTCCTGTCCCACAGAACCACACCTGGGCCCAGAACAGGCACAGACCGCACAGAGAGCTGAGCAACAGGACACCAGGCCAGAGTAATTTGTGGGGTGCCGTCCCCTGAGCTTGCTTAATAGTCCATTATGGACTCTGGTGAGAGAGACAGGCAGAAACCGAAAGATTTAAGACAGAGAGAGACACATCAGCCAAGCTTGCTGGCTACGTTTTGTAATGTAGAGGAAATCATGCATACTGACTGACGATGTGTGCTGGCGACTACAGCGTTTGAGCTCTGAATGGGATCTTGTCTGATTGCTGCTTTTTAACTGGCGTGGATGTGTGTGAAGTAAAGCACATCCTTCAACACCAAGCCCTAATGAGGTGGACCGGACCTGCCTGACACGACGCGCCTCACCCCAGCCTCTCTTACTCACACTCTCTGATCAGTTTTCCTCTGATCGCTTCCATCACTCCTTCCATCATGTCTCTTGCGTCTCTGGCGTCTCGCTCTCCTCTGTCTTTCTGTTCTGTTCATCCAGCCTGCTCTTCCTCCTTCCTCATCTCCATCATTCATTCGCTGTAACAGCTATAATTTTGTGTGTGTGTGTGTGTGTGTGTGTGTGTGTAACTGGAGAGGGGAATCTAATAAACCCAGAATAAGGCATCTGTTTATCTATAGCATCTGGGTCTCTCTCCAAGCCTGTCACCAACCCTCCTCTCCTTCTGAGCTCAACGGCTTCCTCCTCTTTTCGCTTCCGCTGTCTTTTCCTTTCAGCTTCCTCTCCTTTCACTCACAGCGTTTCTCTCTGGGCCTCGACGCCGTGCAACTCATCCACGCTCTCCCGTCTCTCCCCCCTGCGTTCACCCTCCTCTTCCTCCTCCTCCTCCTCCTCCGCTTGACTCACTCTTTAACTCTTTCACCTGTGAGGAACTCTCACAGTCTCACCTCCATCCTTCCACGGTTGCCATGACCGTGACTGCTCTCTCTCCGTGACGCACCAGCTGACTAACCCTTGAGTCAACGAGCCCCTGATTAGAGAGGGATGAGAAAAATATCGGCTTCGGTATATTACGATGTTCTGCTGAAGGGAAGGATAGTTCTAGTGTCCAGCTCTGACTGGGCTGGAGGACCAAACCTCTCAAGCCTGCTGCAGAACGTCAGGGTGAGCTGGAGCAGCAATACAGGAAGTATTCGTTCAACTGTGACATGAAAAACAAAAAACGTGTGCTTCTGTTTACAGTGCATATGTCCATGTAGGTCTTTGACATGTGCGTTGACATTTCTCGGTCCTAAGATGTTTGTTGGGGTTTGTGGTGAGGCCCTGTTAATCTCTTAATAAAATCCCAAACACACTAACCAACACAATTGTACAGTGCAGCCAAAGACCTCATGTGGTATGGGGGGATTTAATAAAGACACCGACACTCACACACGCTCTTATGTCTGCCTGCTCGATTTCCCTCAGAGAGTACCGATACTGAACTTCCATTTCTTTAAGTGCTTTCTCTCTCTCTCTCTCTCTCTCTCTCTCTCTTTCTCTCTCTGTCTGTCTCTTTCCTTTTTGTTACTATGATGATAGCTGATTTCTGTATTCAATTTATTTTGTGTTTACACAAAATACTTTTCTTACAGTTTTTTAATTTGTCTCAGATGCATAGCCACAAAGCCCAGTGCAGAATTAACAAACATTTACAAACCATAAGCTCAAATTCCAAAGCATTCTCATTCGCACAGTACACACATGGAACTGAGATCACCCTAAACCACACTTTAAATCTCTTTAGTCCATGGAACCCTGGTATCTGTATCATGCTCTAAAATAAGAACCTAGGTCAAGAGCTTGTAGTGTAAAGCATATGGATCAGGTTTGCTGTGAAAGGACACCTTCTATCCTGGTGTCATCTGGTCCTCTGCAGTCCTGCCGCGTTCTCAGCAGCGTGGTTAGTTAGTTTGTTTTGATTCGATTTGTTTATAGCATTGTCTGGATATTTTGTGTCTTTCGAGAAAAAATCATATATGTCAGTTTAAGGTATATTCATAAGTGTTTGCACAAACAGTATTTATAAGTTCATTTACAATATAAATGTATATTATATGGATCCAGCTAACATTTACAGCTTGGTGCAAACCAGATGAAAATAACTGTGACTTCAGATTTCAGACACAGCATGTTTTTGTTCAACGTTATTTGGAAGTGTAACTATCAAGTAAAACGGCCCAGGAAATAGCAGTGTAGGAAATCAGAACTGGGCATTTCAATTGGAAAAACGTGTCTGCTAAATCACAGTATTTGGAATCTGGATTTTCACGCCACCTCGATGACAGTAGTGTGGTCCAAAGCCTTTTCTTTCATTTCACTGCTTGTACGCAAAAC
Organism: Brachyhypopomus gauderio; assembly: GCF_052324685.1. Lineage (NCBI taxonomy): Eukaryota > Metazoa > Chordata > Actinopteri > Gymnotiformes > Hypopomidae > Brachyhypopomus > Brachyhypopomus gauderio. Next base: position 7,400,220 of record NC_135216.1, read on the forward strand.
TGCTTTGGCGAAAAGCCACACGCCAGCTCCGTAATGAGCCTCGGACCGTCGTTTGCAGTCGTCTGAATAATCCTTCAGGATTAAACCTGAAAGACGTTCCTATATTCACCACGTCGCCAAATGCAATTCTGAGCAGTTTGTCACTGAACCTGCAATAACCAGGGGAAATAATAGGACAAAATGAATACACAGAATCGGTGTTTGCTTGCACAAGACCTTGAATGCTTTCTGTTGACAAAAAAACAAACAACTGTCACTGCATACGATACGTGTAGCACTGTTTCCTGTTATGCTCTGTGGTGTCTTGGTATGCTATATATTGAGATATTATTTTTTTGTTTCTTATATTTAGCAATGTAAGTGCCCTTTTTGAATTGTAACAAGGTTCGTAAGCACTGTTTACTTGTTTATGGATTTAATATGTGTGTTATCATTTAATATTTGTTTATGGTTCAGGGTTGTTTTATGACCTTTTGTATGCACTATTGTGCCACTGAATGAGAAAGCAATTTGGAGTTTTAGTCAGCTGCTATTGACATTTACATGTCAATAATTCAATAATGCAATAACTTAGCACTTTAGTAACGCCGTAATAATTGCGTTACAAATATGTATGGGCACCGCACAGCTGCCTAGTGCTGATTGAGTCTCTTTGGATTTGTGTGGTGGATCTGAGGAGCTTCCGGCCATTTTAGAGTAATGTGTGATTTGGCAGAATAAAGACAGTTGCAGGGCTGAGTCACTTGGTTTGAAACTACGTTGCCATTCTGAGATTTGGCACTTGACGGAGGCTGTTATTACAAGCCATCCCGAACTGTCTCTTGTGTGATTACATGGGTGATTGTATTTGCTCTACTCAGAACTGTGGAGAAAACAGCACGTTGGATTTGGTAGTGTGGCTATGTGTGCTGGCTGGGCCATAGTAGGTTCATGTGTTCATAGCTGGGTGTGGGACTGGGTTTAGGACTGGGTTTGGGACTGGGTTTGGAGCTGGGTTTGGGACTGGTTTTAGGACCGGGCTAAAGGCCCATTCACACCCTACGGTAATTACGGATACGGACCCTTTCGTCCGGTTCCGGAGGTCGTTTCATCCGTCAGTGGGTCCGTTGCCAGAGCGCTTACGAATCCGTAGTAACGGAGCAATATAAACCGGAAATCAGGGGGCAGTAGAGAGTCAGAAGCATCGGACGTACACCAATTCGGGAAAATCAATGAAGAAGAGTACTGGACTTTAAAAAATGACGCTCGAGTTAGAAGAGAAACTTTGCGAGTTGGTTAGAGGCTACATTCTGCTACGGTGCCAGGTCATCGCGATAAACAGCGATGCAAAAACAGCTGGGAGGAGATTGCTGGTGCGCCGGTGCTGGAAATTTGACTATACTGCCCTCTAGAGGATGTATTTTTAAAAATCATAACAACGTTGGAAACGGAAAGAGGTATAGTGACCCCCTACGGAGGCTACGTTTGGTACGGACGGACGAAATTCGTCCGTGTCCGGAGGTATAAAGCAGGCTTTAGGACTGGGTTTGGGGATGGGTTTGGGACTGGGTTTGGGACTGGGTTTGAGAATGGGTTTGGGGCTGGGTTTAGGACTGGGTTTGGGTATGGGTTTGGAGCTGGATTTGGGACTGGTTTTAGGACTGGGCTTAGAAATGGGTTTGGTGGTGGGTTTGGGACTGGGTTTGGGACTGGGTTTGAGACTGGGTTTGGGTATGGGTTTGGGACTGGGTTTGGGGATGGGTTTGGGGATGGGTTTGGGGCTGGGTTTGGAACTGTGTTTGGGACTGGGTTTAGGACTGGGTTTAGGACTGGGTTTGGGACTGGGTTTGGGACTGAGTTTGAGGATGGGTTTGGAGCTGGATTTGGGACTGCATTTGGGACTGGGTTTAAGGCTAGATTTGGGTCTGGGTTTGTTTGGCCTTTGGCCCACCTCTGGTTAAGCTCTTGTGCTCAGGTCCTTAGCCCCGAACCCCAGCATGTGTTAACAATTAGTGTTCAATCCCTCAGCTCAGAACCTCTCACTGTGAGGTAACCTGGGGCATCTCATGAAAGCCTGAGGTACTAGCATTACCCCCACCCCCTTTCCCACTCTCTTTAACTCTCGTTTCATTTGGGATCATTCATTGGCTAGCAGCATGGGGAGTCCCCCATCCATTTGCATTTTAGAGAGAGAATGACGCTGGAACCTTCCAGAAGAGAGCACTCTGTTCCCACCAGTGGGGAGGAGTGTTGCTTTTAACGACATGCAGCGATGGTCTGAATTACTGGCACTGACGCTCCTCTGGGCCTCCTGTTGAGAAACAACATCAGTGGCCTCCAGATGCCAGTGTCACTTCCAGAACCACCTCCAGACCTTCTGCCAACCCTCTCGAGCAGGAACTAGTGAAGCAGCGACTCACAGCTGGCAAAGAAACAGCTGTGGAGCCAACTGTCCAATTACTTACTCTTCATTGAAATAAGGAAATCATATGAACATCACTGTGGTTGTAGTCTAGATGTAAATGCCCTTTAATCTCTCCATATGGTCATAATCTAGTGAAGAAACTAGTGAAGAGATGAAGATTGTGGTGCTACTTGGTCATGGGAGTGTCAATGTAATTAGGGGTTTTAAACAAATTCGTCTCCTGTTAGTGAGTTACACGGCTGTGTAATTATTTTCACTGGGTTGCAATGCCAGCCTTAGCCTCCCTGTGACTGAAATCTATCGACTCCCCCTCTCCCTCTCTTTCTTCTTTCTCTCCCTCTGTGTCTGCGGTCTGCTCGAGTCAAATGGATCATCTTTCTAGTGGTGCTACCCAGCGGTGTTGACCTCTCTCAGATTTCATCACAAGCTGATCCCAGTAGGTGGACATTGTAGTGCGCCCCCCCCCCTCCAGCTCTGCGATGAGGACATCCTGTAGCCATGAACACCACCTGCACCGCCCGTCCTCAACACCCGTTCCTCGTGCTCCCTCTCCAGAGGATCCTTCTCCTCCACCCATGTTCCCTGCCCCATCCTCTTCCTCCCGCCCCAGACCCTCACTCGGGGGGGAGATCGGCGGCCGGCCGTCGCCCCCCCCCTCACGCCGCTGGAGATCGGCTAGCGGCTGAGGCTCCGGCCAGTGTTCGGCGCTTCCTGCGGTGGCCTCTCCCTTTCCTGTGTCACAGAGGGCAGCCTGCTCCTGTACCGCCAGCTGTGATTTCGCAGGACCTCGAATTTGATCCGCCGCTCTAAGGAGCGCTCTCGTCACGACCACCGAAGCAGCGTTCGCCCCCTCCCCTTACACGTGTGAAACGTTTAACGGTAGCCAACTACCAAGGAACGTCTAATATTAGCAAAGAGAATTAAGGGAAAGAATTGGTGTTTTTTTTTATTTATTTGAGCTTATATGCCGAGAGCTTTTAGAGTTTATGGAGCATTCAGGACCCAGGCTGCTGTTTGGTTGTGCTGGATGATGGTGGTGTTAACCACACCCTCGGTGTGGGCTGGGGCCCACGGCAGGATGGTCTCCTCCACCTTCTCTCCCTGCTGCATCCACTGTCCATTTCACAGGAGCCTGTGTCAGGTTTCCTCGGAGCCCCTAACCAGCCGTGCTCAGCAGTAAATACACGCGTTCAGCAGTCACTGCGATAGCCTTATCGACCTGCAAATGCACACTAGGTCCCTCTGGAGAACCAGCACACACAGGAGGCCTTAAAACGACACGTTTTCTTACCTTTTCTACAAGATGCTCTCATAACCGTTTCATGATAAAGAGAACAGAGGAAACTACTGAATAATCATGTATGTGGTTGCCCTAATTCTGAATCAGATGAATCTGTCCTACAGTCACTGTTCAGCATATTTCATGATGTTTAACAGCGTGAACACCGGCCTCCTCAGCCGAGATGTATTTGGGGACTGAGTAGACAAGAAACGAGGCCGACCCTCACAAAGGCCAGCCAATCAGAGCGAGGCTCCGTAGGCGAGACTGATTCATATTTGGTCTGCTGTTTCAAAAGAGTAGCCGTCAATAGAGAAATAAAAGCGGACACCCTCTGTACAGCTCTGAAGAATTCAATAGCCATGTCACAATTGTTATTGTGGCTCTAACAGTGAAAAAAAAAACATAATGGCTCTTGCTGTCCAAGACTGTAATTCTGTGTGATCGTTAAATGGAGAATTATTGACACAAGCAGGAAGATATTATTGACCATGTGCAAGTGTGCAGTATATTTACACGGAAACTTGCACAGAAAGAATCCTGTGGCACTGTGAACATAGACTTGGCACAGATGAACAGCTGCAGACTGTGTTTTCCATTATATACACGTCTATTTAATTTGACGTTATCCTTTTAAACTCCATACGCACGTTCTTTTTTTTTTTTAGCCCTATGTATGAAATGCACTGCACAAATAAATCTTGAAGCCTTGCAAAATGTCAACCACTCCAAACCACATGAATCAAAGATCTGGTTCTGAGCACAGGGCCTCTGCTGACAGCCCAGCGTCAGCCCAGCTGTGATCCTGATGTGGTTCCGGCTCATAGATGTGCCACTGCGGTGAGGGCATCAGATGTGCTGGTGATGCTGGACATTTCATCACTGTCCCTCGTGGGTTGGATGGGGACAGGCCAGTCAAACCTGTCCAGAGACATCGGTCATATGACGTTTTATATGTGAGCACACTTGAGCACATTTCAGCCACTCACAGATGGTAATGGAGAGTTTGGGCTCTGAATTTGTGTGTGTGTGTGTGTGTGTGTGTGTGTGTGTGTGTGTGTGTGTGTGATTGCGAGGTCTGAGAGTACAGACCCTTACCCGTTCCCACACCCCAGCAAACCCACTGCATGAAGCCTCTTCCCATGCCTCACTCGTTACCCACAATGCCCCTGTGATGACATTCTGATGCTTTCCAGGGCTTTTGGAAGCATATGGTTTCATGTTTGCATATGTGTAGATGATGTGTACCAGGACAGATGTCCATACTGCTGCAATTATGAAATTATGCTTGTGGTTATTTATGAACAAGAAATGTTACAACAAATGGCTTCAGTTAGGGGGGTTATTCTTTAGAGACGGGTGGTTCACTCAAACAAGGGGCCCGGAACCTCTCACAGCTGAGATCTGGTCCTCTGATGATCTGGACCTCTGGAGTTCTGGTCCTCTGGAGTTCTGGGGCTCTACCGTCCTGTGGGGTTCAACTCCAACATACCAGACTGTAAGAATCAGGTTCTATACTGAAAGCCTTGATAAACCCTTTAATACTTATTATTTCATTCTAAAGCACTTACAGTTCAAAGAGGAATCTATCATAAGTGATATATCGGTCTTATAGGGTTAACTGAACAAGGTGTTTTAAATCAGATTAGGATTGGAGATCTGAGATGTAGTACAATCCAGAACCAGGCACTGGGCTTAGAGAGACGGAGTAAAGAAAAGAGAGCAAGATTAGAAGGGTGAGTCAGTTACTGCTTTAACCTCCTGCAGTACAACATCCTCTTTCTTATACAGTTAAAGTAATAAGTAAGGAATATATCCCTAATTCTAATGTAATGAAATGTTACACAAGAGGAGAGGTGAAGTGGGTCCATGTTGATGAAAGCAAGAGTAAGAGGCTTGTGTATCATCCAACTGGAACTTTGTTTTTGTGATCTTTTATTTGAAATGACACCAGAGGTTCCACAGAAGGACAGAAGAGGTGAGCTGTGCTGCTGGGAGTTCGGTTCTGTCTCGTGGTGTGATTAGGGAGGAGGTCGTTTGGACTGGCCCCTGTAGCAGTGTGGCCCTGACAGCAGGCATCAGGTTGCAGCTCTGATAAAAGGCTGGGACCTGCTTAATGGACTTACCAATCTACTGTGTGTGTGTGTGTGTGTGTGTGTGTGTGTGTGTGTGTGTGTGTGTGTGTGTGTGTGTGTGTGTGTGTGCGTGTAAGTGACAGCGCTTGCGTCTTCGTTCGGACCACACACACACACACACACACACACACACACACACACACACACAGAGTGCCCCAGAGCTGCTTCCCATGAGTGATTACTGCTGGTGCTGGAGGTGGAGGTGCAGGTGGAGGCCCCTCTGTAACCCCAACCTCCGCCCAGGCCCAGCAGCCACTGAACCACTTTCACCCCCTACTCTGGTTCACCTTCACACTCCGCTCCGGCTTATTCTCACCGCCCACCCCCCACCCCCACCCTCCACCCCCCACCCCCCACCCTCCACCCCCCACCCCCACCCCCACCCTCCACTCCGGCTGACTGGTGTTCACGTGAAGCTTCGACAGCAGGTTGGCAGGACTGGCATTACCGTCTCTCCTCCAGTCCCGCACTAATTGGCCTGATATTTACTAGAGCAGCAGTGCGTCGAGAAACCATGGTGACGACAACCACCCGTGCTCCGACACTGATTAGTATTCTACTGTCATGTTTGGTGTCATGTGACTGGAGAACTTCTGGGAAGGTTTATGGTGTGGCATTAATCCACAAGCCGCACGGAAGTCACGGTTTCATTTGTCCGGGGTGTTGGTTGCCACGGCAGCATTCGTCCAGCTTCATCTCTTCTGTTTGTTTCTTTAATTGGCGCCGCAGAATCCGAATCCCGACGAGCGGGTGGGGGGATTTGGCTTCTGTGCGTGTCCGGTTCAGGCCTCCTGATCAGTAGCGCTCCAGAGATCTGGCAGCTGGGGGCGGAGTCCGTGTTTTAACGACGCTCCCCTCTGAACGGACAGTGAATGAAAATGGCATCGTTAAAACTCTTTTCCGTCCAACACCCGAGGGACGATATGAGTGCCTTGCAGTATTTATTTCATATGAAACTGCTAATCAAATTCTGGAGGCAGATACGCACCACGGATGCTTTTATTTTGTCTCGTGGTTTCATTAATAATGAGCGGGTCTTATTTGCACACATACAGGCATTTTTAATGCCCTTCTGGAATTTAATTACATCAAATACAAATAATTACCTCCTAATTAATTCTTGCAATTATCTCATTATTAATTAATGTCTTTGGCAACTATTCTATATAACATTAATATCAAGCTGTAATAGTAATAGCTACTATTTCCATACTGTAATTGCAACACAATAAGGATCGATGGCCTAAATTAAAAGTCCTGTTCTCTACCTTTCCCCATCCATCTTCCATATTGCTTTATTATTCATCCAAATAGCTGCAGCGGTTTTGACGCACACCTTCCCATAATAAGAGGTGTTGTCCGTTTCGCTGCATTTCAGACGGACATGCGAGAGATGCAGGTGGCAGGAGATTGACTGCACCAACGTGGCAGCTGTCAGAGCTGTCTGATCGGACGCTGTCTACCGGGAGCCCCTGCAATCAGCCCGCGGGGCTGGGTCAATTAACACAGCCGCCCTGTCAGGGGTCAGCGCAGGCGGGCCGAAGTACGCTGCCACTCCTGCTCCATTTTAGGTGTGATTAGCTACACCTGCGATTTCCAAGTGCAGCCGCCGCCGTCAAGCAAATGTATGGAGTTAAAATGCTGCCAAAACGTTGTAAACAAACAGGACATATTCCGCAAATATCACACTATTTGCAAACAAACTTACATGTGAAAATTTACAAATGAAAAATGCGATAGTTGTAAATTCAAATGTGACTTTCAAACAAGCAAGTGCTGAGAAACTTTCTAATACGTCACACTTAACCAATATGTTTTACAAAAACATTCCCATGTCATAATTTGCAAATAAATACAACTGTACTTGTGATGGATTAGAAAAGTCACATTTGAATTTACAACTTCCGCGTTTTGTATTTGTATGTCGTGTTTTTCATTTGTAAATTGTGTTGTGCTTGCAAATAGTATGATATTTGTCCTGTTTGCTTACAACATTTCGGCAGCATTATAACCCCATACAAATGTGATTCATCATCCACACGTGAATATCAGCGCACACGTGCTTTGGTCGGCCGGGTTCATGATTCACTCTGTCCGGTGTGTCAAGTTTTGAACGTGTCGGCGTGGGGCTGAACAAAATGTTTCAAGGGAACAAAAATTAAAATATATTAAGCTATTCGTCATTTCGGCCACGTGCTTACAATGTTTGCGGGTGGGTCTGCGGTTCCTTCGCCACCTGCTGAGGGGACTAAACTCAGTTGGTTCTGACAGCACCTCACTCACTTGCTCTCGGCATGTCGTGAGCGTGGGCCCGCGATGCTAGCGCCTCACCCTGGCAGAGCGCCGTGCATTTGGGGAGCAAGCATGGACCTTCTGTCACTGCCTGTTCACCGCTCAGAGCAGAAGAATCCAGGCGCAGTGACGGATGATTCCAGAACTCCTTCCAGCCTCCTTCCTGTGGGCCTGGTGCTGCCTCGTTTGGGCTTGTTGGTGTTTTGGTTTTGTTATGTGTTGTTTTCCACAAATTTATCTGCTGCTGTTTGTCTTGTGTAAGCCTGTCTCCCGTTTTGGTATGTTGATGCGGCGTTGGAAATGTAAATTAACTGTTGTTTACACAGATCTGTCAGACATTATGGGAAACTTGTCACTGTATTTAATGGACTTTCAAAAGTCATGCTTCAGTTTCTCCAGATAACAAAATGAGAGATGTCAGGATGATCATTTTGCAGCATTGGCCGGGATTAAAGTGCCTTGTTCTTCTTGTTGTCTGACTTGTTCTTCTCTCTGAACAGGTGTGACCGGCCTGGTACAGATGGATGAGAATGGTGATCGAGAAATCGACTTTGCGCTCTGGGACATGAATGACACAGACTCTGGAGTCTATCAGGTACTGGGGCCTCCATTCGAACGCATGACCATTCCTCAGTATTATCACAGCTTAATATGTTTGTTCTGTTTTGGTGCCATGTAGAGGCTATAAAAGCCATAATTTGAGCAGCAACTAGTGTGTGTGTGTGTGTGTGTGTGTGTGTGTGTTTGCAGATTGTGTCTGTGTATAACAGCAGTGTGAAACAGATGGTTCCAGAGGCAGGGATGAAGGTACACTGGCCCAAGGGCTCTCCCCCACCCGACATCCCTCCGTGTGGCTTCAAGAACGATAAGCCCTCCTGCCTTGCCCGTAAGCACCACCCCCCCTCCCCACACTAGCCCCGCCCCCCGCACTAGCCCCTCCCCCACCATGTTCCACACAGCATTGTTATGTAATGGTGAAGTACACACAATGATACAAACGGTGCACTTCAAGTGTTGTTACTTTAAAATGATAATGCTCCCATACCACTGATTAGAGGGCTTTAAGAGGGGTCTACCGAACAGAACACATCAAATGTCTTCCACTCGACAGATATTAACACCATCGTACCTTTATGAGAGGTTTTATAGCACAGAGAGCAAAACACATTTGACTTTCCTCCTCCCTCTCAGAGTAGGAGCCGTTTCCTCTGTGTGAGTCCCGTTCTGGCTCTGAGATCACTCGATGGGGTCTTCAGACATGTGCCAACATCTACCCACAGTCAAAGATAATCATATCTCATTCATAGATAAGACACTTCCAAGTAGACAACAAAGAGCTATAGTTAATCGTTCCGGATGAGTTGTTAAGTTGAATGAGTGTGTGTGCAGTTCAGAAGAGGCTGAATCTGTTCTGGGGGCTTTGCCTGACCCTACACCTTATCATGTAGTTCACATCAATATATTGTTGGGGTTTTTTTCCATTATTCAGTGTACCACCCGTAGATGAGGCGAACATCTGGTAACCACAGCAACGGCATGTAGTGAGGAGGCCATTCCAGAGTATCTGTAGAACAGGACAGTCAGACAGCCCGTGTCAGACCGGGTTAGCAGACCATCATACTGCAGCAGACAGCACTGACCTTCTAAAACATTTCTGTGGGTGCATTTCTAAATCAGGAGAATGTGTTCTGTGGTTACGCTGCATGCGTGTGGCCTTTCTTCATTGCAGGAACTGTCACCATGCACCAGATGGTCTCTGTCGTGGTCTGCTTCATCTTCATCATCATCATCACCGTCACAGTCTTCATCTACAGGTTAGTGGAGCCCCGTGACTCTGGGTAGGTGTTACTGCAAATGCTTCTTGTTGTGGACAATTCACATTCTGATACACTCTCTCCACTTTGATCCCTTATTTTTTCTCACTGTCACCCACTTCTCTCTATCTCTCTATCTATCTCTCTCTATATATCTCTCTCTTTCACTCTCCTTATGTCTTTCTTTCTTACCCCTCTTTGTCATATTTCCAATCCATCATTTTCTCTTACAAAATTTCAATTTCTCCCCCACGCCCCTTGTTTTGTGTCTCTCCCATTTTCTCTTCCCTGCTGTTTCCCTATACTCTTTCTGCGCTCGCTCTCTCTCTCTCTCTCTCTCTCTCTCTCTCTGACTTCCCTTTCACCCCCTCTCTCCACCTCATCCCCCCATTTCCCGATGGTTTCTCAGAGAGCTTGCTCACAAATGGCACTAGGAAAGGAGGACTGCATGGACACGTTCCCTCACGAACCCTTAGATAATTAAATATGTTTATGTCTCCCCAACCCAGCCTGACAGTGACTAGAAGTGACTCGTTTCTATAATTGACCTGCATAAAATATCATAAACGTGACATTAAAAAAAGCTCTCATTCTCTCAGACTTTCTGTAACTGTCCTGATGGAGTGGTGAATATGTATGTTTATTGTTGATTTCTGATGTTTATCTTTGCAGTAAATTAGCAGGTGGTGGGTATATTTGTTTTTTATGAAAACGTATTTTTGTGGTTGTTAGATAACTGGCCTTGAACTTGAGAGAATGTTTATTCATATACAGCATCTAGTAATGTGTAATTATGTGTAGATATCTGTTTCAGTAGATATCTGCTTGATTGGAAATGTGAGCACCCATATATCGTCTGGGCTATTGAGATGAAATAAACTCATGTTCAATAGTAAGCTTGACTCAGTGATGCTGACTTTCAGTCGGAGTGTCCAGTGTCTTCCCATGTCCTACACGTGTCCACTGCCTTGTGTGTGTGTGTGTGTGTGTGTGTGTGTGTGTGTGTGTGTGTGTGTGTGTGTCCTTGCTGCATCCACACGGTGTTCTTCTTCTTTTCCATCTCTTCCTTTCTGCCATGTCCTTCCTCCTCTCTCTCTCTCTCTCTCTCACACACACACACACACGATTTCATTGTTCTTTGACGTTTCTCTTTTCTTTTACTTTCACTCGCTCTGTTTCTCTCACCCGCCACGTTGTGTCCATCAGGAAGGTAAAGCTGGAGAACGAGCTGGCAGCCCAGCTGTGGAGGGTTTACTGGGAGGACATTCAGATGAGCAACCTGGACAAGACGCTACGCAGGGCCTGCAGCAGACTCACACTCTCACTGGTGCGGCCACACACACGCACAGTACACACACACACACACACGCGCCCACACACCATCAGACACTCTCTCTCTCCGTCTCTCTCTCATACATACAC
>NC_135216.1:7416565-7434065 GCF_052324685.1 Brachyhypopomus gauderio
AGATATATGCGATATATGCTATATATATATATATAATTTGTCTCAGCTCAACTCAGTCACCTCATCTGTGTTAAATATTGGGTGGAATGGGTGGAAGTCAACAGGGTCTCATTGACTACCTATGATTGTAGTATTTAAATATGAGAGAATTGCCTATCATCTCCGTACAGACACAGAGAGGCAGACGTGGGTAATGTGTGTCATTGTGCACACCACACTGATGGCCCTGCACAGACTCTATGACTGCCATTGTGCAGGACCATAGCTTTATCAGCGGGACTTTATGACTGGAAGAAGTTACTATCTGATGACACAAAGGCAGTTATATCAAATGACTGTGATGCTGAGTTATACATAATTATGGGCAGAGAAGTTTTGCAATATTTAATTCAAACATGATTATGACTGTCCATGTAATATGAACTGCTCTGTGGTAGCAGATTGCTGTGTGTCACTCCCCCTTGTGACCCTGTTCTTCACTCCCTCCTTTCTCTCCTTCTTTGTCTGTCCCTCCCTCTCTCCATCATCCCTTCCTCTCTTTCCCTCTCTCTCCTTCTCTCCTTCCCTTCCTCTCCCTCTCTCTCCTCCTCCCTCTCCCTCTCTCCCCTCCCTCTCCGTCTTTCTCTCCCTCTCCCACCCTCCCTCCCTCTCTTTCCCTCTCTCCCTGTCCATCCCTCGTCCTCTCTCTCTTCCTCCCTCTCTCTCCCTGTCCATCTCTCCCCCTCCTGCTCCCTCTCTCTCTCCCTCTCTCCCTCTCTCTCTCCCTCCCTATCTCCCTGTCCATCTCTCCCCCCTCCTGCTCTCTCCCTCTCTCCCTCTCTCCGTGTGTGTTAGAGATCGTAGAGCGGGTTAAGGAGGGTCGCTGGACGTACCTGCGTCCCCAGCTGTGTGCGCAGAGCCACAGTGAGGAGTTGGGTCTGCTAATGCAACGCTGCTGGTCTGAGGAAGCCAGCGAGAGGCCGGACTTCAACCAGATCAAAGTCATGCTTCACAAGCAAAACAGGTACCCAAGAGTCCCGCCCACCTCGTCAGCATAGACACGCCTCCTCCTCCAGGACTAAATTACACTGAAAATGACGATCGTTTGGTCGAGAGGTTTAATCTTTGTGCAGAAAACTTGCTTTTGCATTCCAAATCCACATTTCAACAGCAACTTCAAATTTAGTTGACCTCTCCCTGACCTCTCCCTGACCTTTCCCCTGGTGTGTGCAGAGGCTACGGCTCCAACATCCTGGACAACCTGCTGTCTCGGATGGAGCAGTACGCAAACAACCTGGAGGAGCTGGTGGAGGAGAGGACCCAGGCGTACCATGAGGAGAAGCGTAAGGCCGAGGCCCTGCTCTACCAGATCCTGCCTCAGTGAGTTGGGGCCCCTGGCTGGGGGCCCGCCCGCCAACGCGCCGCTAGCAGCAGGAACCAGCTCTTCCTGTGCTCCCCATCACGGGCTGCCATTGGTTGTGTGTTGCAGCTCCGTGGCCGAGCAGCTGAAGAGGGGGGAGACGGTGCAGGCGGAGGCCTTTGACTCCGTCACCATCTACTTCAGTGACATCGTGGGCTTCACCGCCCTGTCTGCGGAGAGCACGCCCATGCAGGTGACCGGCCCCTCCTCCTCCGTCCATACTCTGTAGCGGCAGACGGACAGGAAATGACACGGGGGAGGCAGGAAGACGTCACGATTGGCCGCGGCGTCTGTACGGAAGCCGTGTCTCCACTCACGTGTCCGATTCTTCGTCCTTTAGGTCGTGACTTTGCTGAACGACCTGTACACGTGCTTCGACGCCATAATCGACAACTTCGACGTTTACAAGGTAACGAAGAATGACCGTCGGCGTTTCTTTGTGCAGGATATCTTGAGTCTCAAAGCTTCTTGTGACCGAAACCCACAGCATGGGAGCAGAACTGTGTCTCTGTGGCGCCCTCAGGTGGAGACCATTGGCGATGCGTATATGGTGGTGTCGGGGCTGCCCGTGAGGAACGGGAAGCTCCACGGCAGGGAGATCGCCCGCATGTCTCTGGCCCTGCTGGAGGCCGTTCACTCCTTCAGGATCCGCCATCGCCCCGACCAGCAGCTGCGGCTACGGATAGGCATCCACAGTGGTGAGGGCACAGGGGTCAGAGTTGAAAGGCACGGGAAGGTGAAAGGTCATGTCAACGCGTCCTTCCCCTTCGTCCACGTGAGAAAAGAGCAGTGATGTCAGTGTGCAGTTTGCTCTGCTATTGGTGGAAAAGCTTAATCCATTTATGAGACGACCCTGAGACGGCCTTGAGACAGCCTTGAGACAGTCCTGAGACGGCCCTGAGCCGGCCCTGAGAGGGCCCTGAGCCGGCCCTGAGACAGCCCTGAAACAGCCCTTAGCCAGCCCAGAGCCGGCCCTGAGACAGCCTTGAGACAGCTTTGAGACAGTCCTGAGACAGCCCTGAGCCGGCCCTGAGACGGCCCTGAGACAGCCCTGAGACGGCCCTGAGACAGCTTTGAGACAGTCCTGAGAAAGCCCTGAGACAGCCTTGAGACAGCCCTGAGACAGCCCTTAGCCATCCCTGAGCCAGCCCTGAGATGGCCCTGAGACGGCCAAGTCCAGAGTAAGTTGTGGAGGCTTAATGAAAACACGTGCATGCGTATTAACACACACTCGTGTGTTTGTGTGTGTTCCTGTACGTTTCCAGGCCCTGTGTGCGCTGGTGTGGTTGGACTGAAGATGCCCAGGTATTGTTTGTTTGGTGACACGGTCAACACGGCCTCACGCATGGAGTCAAACGGGGAGGGTGAGTCACCCACGAGTCCTCACGCATGCAGAAAGCATCCGCACACCACCGCGGTGATTCACTTTTACATATCCGTCAGATTCAGAGTGAATGCTAACTGGAAACGTAGCTACGAAAATGCTAGTGATTCTCAAAACTTTGAAGGTAACTTTAAGATATGAAGTGCCTGATATTTGTCCATACAACATAGCTGTAAACGCGTGGAGCAAATCTGAAGTGCTCCTCAGCACACGCTCGGCTGGTGATTACGCAGGTTCTGTATCATTTGCTTCACGGGTTCTGTATGCAGAGTTTAATGACACATATTCAGGTTATAATCAGACGTATGTAGGTTTTAATCACACGCATTCGGTTTTAGCACTAGAGACGCTAATGTAAGCGTTAATGTCTGGTCTCCTGGTAGCTCTGAAGATCCATGTCTCCGAGGCCACACGTACAGTGCTGCAGGAGTTCAACTGCTTCCAGCTGGAGCTGAGAGGAGACGTGGAGATGAAAGGGAAAGGCAGGATGAGGACCTACTGGCTGCTGGGGGAGAGCAACAGTGAGCGCGTCTGACGCCCACAGAGGGCGAGAAAAACGCTTTCGTGTGAGAGAGGCGCGGAGCCGAACGGAGAGAAATTCAAAAAATGAAGCAGCAAAAACAAAATGTTTACAGGCACGAACAGCCTCTGGACGGAGAGACGGGGAGACGAACGTGGTGGAGAACCAGCAAGAGGAGCTTCAGGGGGTTCAGGGAACTTTCTACTGCCTCTCAAACGTTCAGGGTTCTGTCGTGTGTGAGTCTCACAGGGTTCAGTTTGTCTGGTTTGGACAAAGTGAATAAAAGATCTGCACCCTTTGGAGGAGCAGTTGGAAGATGACGTGAAGGACTCCCTCATTCAGTGTCGCGAGCGTTGCCTGTGGTGTTTGAGTGAGGAGAGTGCCATCTAGTGGCCTGATGCCGTAAGTGTGTTTGCGTTGCTGAACATGCGGGAGGTTTTCCTCAGACTTGCAGGCTTCATAGAAGAGCGTAGGGGCCTGGTGGTCTCGTTTCAGCAGTTTCATTTTGAGTAAAAGCAAAATGGTGATGTTTTTTCCTCCTGCAAATGAATTGTCTTGTCTGTTACTATTCAGTACTGCCCAACAGCCAGTATTTCAGTACATGAGCGACAAGGCCATGGACCTATCAGCTCTTCCCATCTGAACCTTAAATGCAGTTTTAATGGTTTGTGAATAGAACAGTCTTTAGACATACAAATTCAAATACAAGATACAATACCAATACAAAATAACCTGAAGTTCTCTGTGGGAGGGGAGGGAAAATATGATATACAGGGGGTAGAGATAATGGGAGCAAAATATTATAAATTTAAAAGTGACTAAATGTTAATTAAAAAGCAATATCTCTGTATTTTTATTTGTAGTATTTACACTAATTAACAATGCATTATTATGGATTTAAAAATCTTATAAAATCTACACTTAGAAGTTTTAAAGCAATATGAGGCACCAGAACCGACACAAACAGGAGGAATTGTGTCAGGAAGCAGGATGCTGTAATGTCAGCATTCACAAACAGGGTTAGGAAGACAGTTCAAAGTTCACTGACAGGATTTGGAAGGGTTCAAAGGGCACCTGCTACATAATGCTGAATATCAGCCTTAAACATACCTCAGATTCCTGTGGTCCAGCTCCGCGATCGGCATTAGACTGGACTTGTTTCTGTTGCTACAGCCACAAAGATGAAGTTTAGGGGCGTTCATTCTGAAAGCAGTCCAAAGAAAGTCAGTATTACCAGCAACACTCACGCAGACCCGAGGGAGTTCATCCTAAACGAGAGGAAAAGCGTTCTGTTTATCCACTTTTTCCAAAGATCGGCAATGACCTAATGGGGTGTGCGAGACCTCTGTCTGAGATCCTGTTCAGCAGTAGTGTTCAGCAGAAGAATCATCAAGTGTATTTTCCCCCAACTACAAGGTATGAAGCTGCTTAAAGATATAACGCCTGTAGGCACGCATACTGCCTCTGATGTACATTTATGTCTACCTCCTGTATATTCATATTATATTTGATGTATACAGTATGAATATTACGCAGAGTACATATACAGAATGTTCAAAAGATCATACGGACGTGTGTGTTTTTGATGTGACGGGAGCCTTTGAATCTCACTTCTCGGAGGGCCCAGAGTTCAGCCCTCTTCCCCCACGTTAGCACCGCTACTCATCCAGTTCATTCCCACATGACTTCAATCATGTGTCTGAGGGAGAAATTACCCAACTGTCCTGGACACAGGCCTTGCAAGAATATAGTCTGACTCCCCTGATTTAGACTATAAGGACAGGCAACCTTTCATTTGTCTTAATAAGGTGTGATTTAAGATGCTTTCTACCTTAAGCACCGGTTGCCAGTACCATAAAAAAGTCCTTGTAGAGTTAAAAAGGATGAAGTGCCTTGCTTAACAACACCAAGGCAGATGCTGGAATCTGGTAGTTCTGATTAAACAAATTCTCACTAGCTGGTTAAATTAAAATGACAGTTACAGTGAAAAGTGCCAGCAGCCCACTGGGAATTGCCTTGTGTCGGGTGTGATGGTACAGCCAGGAGAAGCATTTTCTTTACAGTCTCTTCCTGTTAACACAAGCTGCTCAGATCACTTCACTGTCAATACTTGTCTCCCTGGTCCTTGTGTCTTTGTCTAGTTCATACACTTGTCACATGAGTTCTGGGGTAAACGCTATTCCATCAGGCTATGTGAATTACTGGTATTGTGTTATTTCAATAAGATTTATTTTGGTTATTCCAATTGCTAAGTACATAACATTGGTCTTTCCCCACTCAAAGGACTTGTTCTGACATTGTGAGGAACTTGTTTGTTGTGTTGAAACTGTGTTTCATGTTTGATGGTATTCTCAAAGGCCTGGTAAGTGCTAATGCGCAGGGAGAGACAGGGCTGAAAAGATACAGCATCACCTGTAACACTGCCGTCTCTCTCCTAAAGACCAGGGCCGAGACACCGCCACCCATCACCTCGCTCGCTGACCTCTGGACCGAGCACTACATGTGGATCATAAACAACTCCTCGTGGGAATGTGTCGTGGGTTCCTATGAAACTACGTAAATGCTCTGGGGGGAAAAAGTGAATCCCTCGCTCACAATCGCACTGCATCATGGCAACTATCCAACTGTAGCAACTCGCCACAAGAATACGACATCCTGTGGTGGACGTGTTTTCTGTTGTTTCCGTTTTCATGTGAGGTGTTATAGAATCAACTCAACTTTTCCCCTCGGAAAGGGCTTGAATGATTGTTCTTTTTTTATTAGGCATCTTAAAATGGTGATTTGGGTAAGTGGATCAGTGGGTGATAAAACAAATTGATATATATTACAAATATATGTTCCTGGTGAGTGTTTATGTATTCTTTTTTGTGCGATTGGGCCCTGGTAAGGCCATGTAACAATAAATCATACACATAACGCAGTACAATCATTGCTAGCATACTTCAAGACATATAATATTACAGTTTGCAAAAGGTATTTGGTTTGTTTTTCACTTTTAAAGAAACTCCCACAATGTTTACCTTTGGATCTTTAAAAAGTTAGCTAGTTGATATGCCTATCAGTACAAAACACTAAAGTCTTTTTAAATAAGAGAATTCACGTTATGTTAAATGGGTCACAACTTTGCTCCTTGTATTTACAGCAGTGCATTATGATGATGGCTGCATGGGTCTCACTGCTTGTTAAGATTAATCATACCAGATATGCTGTACTGGTTAAACCACTTTATTCAGAAGTCTCTCTTGTTAGATACATCTTTTAGCTGTTTACTTGGAGTTTATAGGCCATGAGTTGCTATGCAAAATTAGTGGTAAGGCTCCACTAGCTCTTCATCAAATGGTTAGTTTCTGACCAAATGACTGGTTAGATTTTCTGGGAAGGGAGAAGACTCTCAAAAGCAGGATTACTGTCTGTAACTGTACACCTAGAAAATGCACCTATATGAGCGGTGTACCTAATAAAGGGCCAGTACAATCCGTTTTCCAAATTTGTTCCCTTCTTGATCTTATATTACCCGTCAAAAAATAAATATGTCACGTTCAAAATATAAACCTGCTAAAAAAAATAATAAACTTCGTCAAACTCTGATAAAACAAACCAGCCAACCAAACAAACAAAAAAAACTAAAGCGAACATTTAAAAACACCTCAGACAAACATGGTGTATCCCAGCTTTGCGACTAGGGGACTGGAAACCTGTCGGCTTTCTGAAGTGAAAGGTAGAATAATTGTAATCTGTAAAATAATTCAGCAAAATGTTAAAATGTAGCACCATACGTATAAATATAGTCTAATTTAAGCGGGTTGCTGATGTGGTGGCAAATTACATGTTGTTAAAGGGGAAACGTTTATGCAGCGCTTCAATCATATTCCCACTGAGGTAAATATGTTTTCACCTGTCCGATAAGACACCTGATTAATTAATGAGATTTTCATTAATGAACGATAAAATATCGTTTGTCAATAGCGCCCTCATCCGATGAAATGACCTGCGTCAATAGCTTAGCAGTCAAATTTCTTTCTTTCTTTTTTTTTTCGTTTTACTTTCAGTCTAAAACATTTCAAGCATTTACAATCTTTAAATGCTTTAAATCTTTACACGCGCGAACCGGCTTCTAAATGAAGGTAACTTCTAGGAGCTTTTATGACAGGCCTCGTCTGACGCGACTGCCCCGCCGTTCCCCTGTAGCGATTGGCAATTTGCGCCGTCAATCAAAATTACCCGGCGCCCGATTTGTACAAACGTGTCTTCGTCCCGCCTCCCCCCAAGCGAAGGAATACTTCCGCTAGGCCACCATGCCCTGCGGAAGTCGAATTGTTGTAGTCGGACACTGGCGAAAACACCGGAGCGGTCGCGCGAAGGTGGCGGAAAAACGAGTCACAAACACCCCGTGCGCGCCGAGGACCGCGCGGAAAAACGAGTTAATTAGTAAATAAGCAAACGAGACCCTCGAAAATACTGAGAAAGAGGGGTTTTTTTGGCGAGAGGCCCCGCTCCCTAGCCCTCTTCACCCCTGAAGTCCCGCGAGGCGAGGCGGGAGGCGATGGAGCCGTCACCGGCCAAGGGGAGAGCGCAGGGCCGCCTGCTGGTGTCCACCAGCCTGGACGCCAAGGACGAGCTGGAGGAGGTAGGGACGCCGTGTGGGGCTGCGGTTCTTCCGAAGCACGTATTTAATAACCCCCCCTTTGTGTCAGGTACCGTGAAATAAAAACATACTATAGAAAAAACATGCACAGAGAACACAGTGGAGGCAGCTTTGTGTGGTCATCGTTTGGTCAAGTTTTCACATGTTTCTCCATTTCATATGATGTAGACGTAAAGTGGCTTATATAATGTAATATCTATGTTAAAATCAGAATTGTAGATTTCAGATCAGCAAGGTGGAAAGCCCAGTAACGTTGCTTTAATAGTGTTAAGGTCCTAAATATTGGCTATAACCGAGAAAGAGTGACATGATCACACTGAAGATGATAACTGTGCCCAAGGACTTATACAATATTATTCTGAGACAGACGCCTCACTTAATTTATGCTCAACACCTGCTGTTTGTGACCATTTGCACGAGATGTCTACTGTACTTTTTCATATGCTTACTGTTATGAAGTTATTGCAACACGGTGATTAGGTCCACTATTAATGAAGGTTCCTTACTGTCTCACCAGCTTGTGCACGCACACTTCTTAAACATCTCCCTCTTTTGTCTGTGTACGTTTCAGCGGCTGGAGAGATGCGTAGCGATCACTACATCCATCACCAATGGGCTGTCGGAGAGAGAAGCTAACGACGCCCTCACTGCCCATGTAGGCTTGCTTGCTTCTCACTTAGCACACCGTGCTCACGCAGGAACCGAGATCGGTGCGCACGAAGATCAGCCCACAGCTAGGAGTAGTTAGCACACAGTCTGGGTTCTGTTCAAAGTAAACACCTCTATTAAGTGATGTAAAATAAAACAGTGCTCCTCCACTCCTTGTTATTCTTCTTTGACAGAAGTCAGACAAATAACAAGCAGACATTAAACACTAATAATACCATCTAATTTTAGAGTGTTTACATGATCCACACAGTGTTACAGCCAGACTGTAAACACTAATAACACAGTGTTGTTTTAGCCTGGTTATATGAAGGCAATAAATATAATAATGTGGTGACCCACCGTTGCCCAGTCCGTTTCCCTGTGGAGGTCCGTGGCTGTTCTGTTGGCACCGCCAGGTTCTGGACTGGTGTCAAAATCGACAAGAGAGGTTTTTCTAAATCCTGACTAGAAAAATATTGAGAAGATGGTATTGTTATTACAACCCTTGAGGACAGCGGGTTTTGCAGGGTAACAGAAGAGAACATGTAAACAGTTGTATTGTCAGGTTTCGTTTCATTACCTCAGATGCACTGTGAGATGTGTGTTTGGGGTTCTTTCAGGGCACTTTTTACATCGTTATGGATTTTCTACATTTCACGTATGCGGTTGACGTGTGGGCAGGTGTTTCGTCTCAGGTCTCTTGGTTTGTCTTGGTTAATGATGGTGTGTGCTTTTATAACAGAGCAAATAATTGATGGTGTGTGTGTGTGTGTGTGTGTGTGTGTGTGAGAAGGTGTGTAAGGGTCCTCAACAGCACGAGGAAGTGTGCCTTGGCCTGTTCACTCTGCTGCTTACAGAGCCTACGCAAGCACAGCGGGTAAGTCGTTACACACACACACACACACACACAAGGTTGTCATCCCTACCATGTCTGTTTCCTACTTTATTATATGTAACCAGCTGTATTTCATACTCCAGGGCCTCTGGTCCATGTTGTGGATACATGGCATACTGTAGTATTCTCACTCCAACTTGCTGATTCCCGTCTGAATAGTCCCCACTCTTAGCCACTCCTCTCTCACGTGGTGAAGTGTTACATAGTGTCTGGTGTTTTACCTGGTGAGGTGTTACATAGTGAGTGTGCCGTTTTCATGAGGTGTTGTTACACCTCACTGAGGTGTTAAATAGAATATGTCTGGTGTTTATTCTGGTGAGTTGTTATGTAGCGAGAGTCTGGTGTTTTACCCAGCGCGGTGTCGCATAGTGAGTGTTTTGCTGTTACATAATGAAGAGTAACAGCGCGCGTCTTCTCACAGTGTTACAGGGACCTGACACTGGTCAACCGCGACGGCATGAATGTCGTCCTCATCAAGATTAACCAGATCCTCATGGAGAAGTTCCTCAAACTGCAGGAAGTGTGTCGCACACAGGTGACGCCCCGGACCTCCAATGAGAAACAGGGAGACACCAGCACTGAACTGGCCTTCTGACACTGAACACGCTGTGTGTGTGTGTGTGTGTGTGTGTGTGTACACAGTTGGTGTGGTTGGTAAGAGAGCTGGTGAAGAGCAGCGTTATAGGAGCTGATGGAGTCCTGATGACGCTGATGAAGCAGATCGCTGGTGCGTTTCAAGCACACACACACACACCCCTCCGACACACAGTCAAACCGGCACACCTTCTTAAGTGTCATATCAGAAGGGGGTAATGTATTACTGTAACCTGAACACTGTTCCCTGTAACATCTTACAGTTCAAATACCTGAGATTGCTTTAGCATTGTTTTTTCTCCATTGCTTATATGTAATATCATGTGGACACTCCAACATAGAATGTTCTGGAAGTCTAAGTTACGGCCTACCGACTGTGTGCATTCTGGTCTCTGCCTTTCCTGTTGGTACAGATCTTTATGGGTTTGAAAGTAACATTAGAGTAATGTGTAGTGTGGCCACTTTATGAGTAATTGCATTACATTTTGAGAGAGGTAAATGGGCGACTGTAATTCATGATGTTTTTGAGTAACTGCCCCAGTGGTACCTGCTAGTAGTGTGTTGCTGATCTGTGGTCTTCTGTAGGAGGAGACCTTTCCAGTAAAAACCTGTGGCTGGCTGAAAATGTCCTGGACATCTTGGTGGATCAAAGGTAAAGGGCTTTTCTCATTTCCTGGAGCTCATCATGGTGGGACCTGGGGCCTGGACGACATCTTCACTAAACTCTCTCCACTATTTACCATTTGATGTGTCCAGCTTGGTACACGGCTGTTTGTTCAGAAACATGAACGCTGAAGGTTGTGTGTTTGACTAGTTCAACCCTGCTTAATGAACATGCAATCTACTGTGTGTGTGTGTGTGTGTGTGTGTGTGTGTGGTGTGTGTGTGGTGTGTGTGTGTGTGGTGTGTGTGTGTGTGTGTGTGTGTGTGTGTGTGTGTATGTATGTGTGTGTGTGTGTGTGTGTTTGCAGGGAGTGGGTGTTGAAGAGTGGAATGCTGGTTGCCATGTCCGTGTACACATACCTGCGCCTCATCGTTGACCACGGCACCCCAAACCTCCTGTCCCTCCGCCAGAGAGAGGTGGACTTCTGCGTGGGCCTGCTCCGGGAGAGGGTGAGGTGGGGCGGAGCTAGGGGCGGGGCAGAGGCAGGGTGGTCACGCCCATACAGGCCCCTGTCCTGTATGACGAGCAGCACCTGCCTGTGTCTGCAATGTGGCCTGTTGGTATAGCAGAGGCAATGCGCTTACAGACTGGAGCATGCAAATGAAGGAGAGAATAAAAAGATATATCTCTCTCTCTCTCACTCTCTCTCTCACTCTCAGTTCATGGAGTGCTTCATCATCGGGAGGGATTTGGTGAGGCTGTTGCAGAACGTGGCTCGTATTCCTGAGATGGAGCTTCTGTGGAAGGACCTATTGCACAATCCCCAGAGTCTGAGCCCACAGTTCACCGGTACGTGTGTTTGGTACCGGCGCTTGTGTGTGTGTGTGAGCCCACAGTTCACCGGTACGTGTGTTTGTTACCTGTGTGTGTGTGTGTGAGCCCACAGTTCACCGGTACGTGTGTTTGGTACCGGTGAACTGTTCAGTCAGACAGATATTTGTTGTGAAACGAAGTAGTTACAATTTCAATCATTTTCAAGTACTTTAGCCTAAATTCCAGCACTTTTCAAACCTGAAACACAAAGCAACATTAAAATTCGTCAGATAAATGTTCCTTCCCCTGAGGGATGTTTCTTTATACTACCACATATCGTTCGCGCGAGGTGTGGCGGAGTCACGCACTATGGTCACTTGGGAGACGGCTGCCCGCATTGTTTCACTTTCAGCATATTACTTGGGATGTCTACGTCTCAAGTGATTGAATAAATTTGTTGTACTGGCATCGGACGTTTTCACGTGTTCTTTGCATACATATCGCTGTAGTTTGGTCTTGGTCAGTGGAAGAAAATCCGAATCAATTTCAGATTACAGATGAGGATTTCCTCTTCTTTACCAGCTCCTCAGTTTGGCTTTCAGCCTTCGTTGTCCACGCAGTTTTTTAGTTTGCCCTACGTCTGACGCATCGGTGGGAACCAGCATTAAAAAAAGTAATTGCGCTGATTGGCAAAGGCGATCTATACGATTTCTCTAATTTGGTAGATCGCTTGCGATTCTCCACTCGTTATCGCCATTCACGATTTTATATCGTCATATCGTGCACCCTATGTATATGTATATGTGTGTATATATCCTGGACATTGGGGCATTGCTGTCATATACATGAAGAGTGCTACAATGTGTGTGTGTGTGTGTGTGTGTGTGTGTATGTTGTAGGTTTATTGCAGCTCCTCACCTCTCGTACATCTCGTAAATTCCTGGCCTGCCGCCTTACACCTGATATGGAGACCAAACTACTGTTCATGACCTCTAGGGTAAAATCTCACACACACACACACACACACACACACACACACACTTGGAACAGCTTCCTTGCTACAATTGTCTGCAACACAACTCTCCCCCTCTCCCTCCAACTACTCTGCTCCTCCTCTCTCTCCCTCCCTCTCTCCCCCTCCCTCTCTCCCCCTCCCTCTCTCCCCCTCCCTCTCTCTCCCTCCCTCTCTTCCCCTCCCTCTCTCCCCCTCCCTCTCTCCCCCTCCCCTCTCTCCCCCTCCCTCTCTCACCCTCCCTCTCTCCCCCTCCCTCTCTCTCCTCCCTCTCTCCCCCTCCCTCTCTCTCCCTCCCTCTCTCTCCCTCCCTCTCTCCCCCTCCCTCTCTCCCCCTCCCTCTCTCCCCCTCCCTCTCTCCCCCTCCCTCTCTCCCCCTCCCTCTCTCTCCCTCCCTCTCTCTCCCTCCCTCTCTCCCCCTCCCTCTCTCCCCCTCCCTCTCTCCTCCCTCCCTCTCTCCCCCTCCCTCTCTCCCCCTCCCTCTCTCTCCCTCCCTCTCTCTCCCTCCCTCTCTCCCCCTCCCTCTCTCCCCCTCCCTCTCTCTCCCTCCCTCTCTCCCCCTCCCTCTCTCTCCCTCCCTCTCTCTCCCTCCCTCTCTCCCCCTCCCTCTCTCCCCCCCCTCTCTCTCCCTCCTTCTCTCCCCCTCCCTCTCTCCCCCTCCCTCTCTCCCCCCCCTCCCCTCTCTCCCCCTCCCTCCCTCTCTCTCCCTCCCTCTCTCCCCCTCCCTCTCTCTCTCTCCGGACAGGTCCGTTTTGGTCAACAGAAGCGCTACCAGGACTGGTTCCAGAGACAGTACCTGTCCACGGCGGAGAGCCAGTCTCTGCGCTGTGACCTCATCCGCTACATCTGCGGCGTGGTGCACCCGTCCAACGAGGTGCTGAGCTCGGACATCCTGCCCCGCTGGGCCATCATCGGCTGGCTCCTCACCACCTGCACAGTAAGCCCGAGCGCTCGAAGCCGTGCGTGCGCGTGAGTGTGTGTGTGTGTGTGTGTGTGAGAGAGGCTTTGGGTAAGCTGTTCTGTTCTCTACAGTCCAACGTGGCGGCGTCCAATGCCAAACTGGCCCTGTTCTACGACTGGCTCTTCTTCAACCCCGAGAAGGACAGCATCATGAACATCGGTGAGAAGATGAATGTTCCTCACACGTTCCTCACACTCCGGTCGCCAGTTCTTCAGGATGAACAACTTCATCTTGTGTGTGTGTGTGTGTGTGTGTGGCAGAGCCAGCCATCCTGGTGATGCACCACTCGATGAAGCCCCATCCCGCCATCACTGCCACGCTGCTGGACTTCATGTGTCGAGTGAGTATTCCTCACGTGAACCTCGTGGTCACTGCCATCAACACTGACCGAGACGGAGCGCCAAACAAGTGGTGGTGTAGTGTGTGAACGGCTGCATCTACCATTCTAACATAACACATTTATAATCTCACTGTGGGTTTTGTATTAGTTTGTTACATTCTCTCTCTCTCTCTCTCTCTCTCAGATAATCCCTCACTTCTTTCCCCCACTGGAGGGTCAGGTACGCCAAGGGGTCTTTAACTCCCTCAACTTCATCATGGAGAAGAGAGTCCTAGCGTGAGCGCCATTTTCATTTTCTCATTTTTTTTTTCCCCTCAGTGCCACACACACACAGACACACACGCACCACTCTAAGTACTCTAGACTCTGTGCTCAGTCTTTGTGGTCACACTCTCTGCCCACAGTCATCTAGCGCCGCTGTTTGACAACCCCAAGCTGGACAGAGAGTTGCGCTCCATGCTGAGAGAACGCTTCCCCGAGTTCTGCAGCTCCCCATCGCCCCCTACAGAAGGTCCTCCCCACACGCCTCTCCCCACACGCCTCACCCCGACACCTTTAACACCCACGTGTTCGTCCAGTACTTTGACCGGAAAGCTCTCCGTTTTGAGCTGTACGAATGTTTCTCTTTTAGTTAAAATGGAAGAGTCCGTTCCCTTGGAAATGGACAACCATGTGATGGACAAGGAGGACGGTTGCTACGACAACACGGACGCCACCTTAGCGACGATGAGGAGGAGCTAAACAATAAGGGTGAGACACGGTGCACGTGTGAAAGCTTCTCAGCCACCCAATCAGAGAGGAGTTTCCCTCCCCTTGCCCCACCCACTCTTAATGGCGTCTTGGCAACACCCCGATGGATCCTCTTGCCCCTCCCCTTTCTGTCCCCCAGGTAAAAAACGGGAGTTCCGGTTCCATCAGATCAAGGAGACGTACGTCGAGGAGCCAGTGGACATCACGCCTTACGTGGACCAGCTGGACGAGACGCTGAAGGAGAAAGTGTTACAGTTACAGAAGGGGCAGGTGAGGCCGTTGGGGGGCGGGGCCGACCAATCGGGCGCCTTAAACGCCAGGTTAAGGATCAGCAGGGATTGGCTGATCTAATGGTTACTGTGATATTCCTTCCAGCGACACGGAAACGCAGTGCGAGATCATGCAGGAGATAGTGGACCTGATTCTGGAGGTGAGTTGAAGTCAGACGGGTCTGGTTTCGTTCAGATCGTTGAGCTCCGTTCAGATTGACGGGTCGGTTTTAGCAGGTGACGATTAAATCAGAAGGTTTGGTCAAGTCAGTTTTATTTTTATTGCGCTTTTTACAACACGTTTTGTCATCAAACAAGTGGGTCCAGATGGGTGTAAATACGCAGGTGTAGATTACAACAGTAGGTTGTGGTCTTTTAAGAAAACAACAACTACTCCAGTGTTGAAGTGAGTAGTAACGCTCGATTTTGTTTAAAGGTGTTTGTGGTTGTTCCTCAGGAGGACTTCGACTCTGAGCAGATGTCCACGCTGGCCTCGTGTTTGGCCGAACTGTTCAAGGGCCACTTCAGAGGGGACGTGCTGCCTGAGGAAATCACAGAAGAGTATGTACATGTGTGTGTGTGTGTGTGTGTGGGGGGGGGGGGGGGGGGGGGGGGGGGGTTGGTTTGAGGTATCTGTGTTTCTGCATTTCTGTATTCTTGCCTGTATGCCCATCGGTCAGCTTGGAACTATTTTTGCAGATGTGCTGACTAGATGACTGATGATGTCCACCTGGCTGGTGTGTGTGGCTGGTGTGTGTGGCTGTGCGCAGGTCCCTGGATGAGTCGGTGTGTAAGCCGGTGTGTCTGATCTTCAGGAACCTGTGTCAGATGCAGGAGGAGAACAGTGGCTTCTCCGTCTTACTCGACATGTTGGCAGAGCTCTACCAGAAACAGCCCAAGATCGGCTACCACCTCCTCTACTACCTCAAAGCAAGGTGGCCAGCCCCACCCTACACCATCTCACCAGCCCCACCCTACACCATCTCACCAGCTCCACCCTACACTATCTCACCAGCTCCACCCTACACCCTACACCATCTCACCAGCCCCACCCTACACCATCTCACCAGCTCCACCCTACACCATCTCACCAGCCCCACCCTACACCATCTCACCAGCCCCACCCTACACCATCTCACCAGCACCACCCTACACTATCTCACCAGCCCCACCCTACACCATCTCACCAGCCCCACCCTACACCATCTCACCAGCCCCACCCTACACCATCTCACCAGCACCACCCTACACCATCTCACCAGCTCCACCCTACACCATCTCACCAGCACCACCCTACACCATCTCACCAGCTCCACCCTACACCATCTCACCAGCCCCACCCTACACCATCTCACCAGCACCACCCTACACCATCTCACCAGCACCACCCTACACCATCTCACCAGCCCCACCCTACACCATCTCACCAGCTCCACCCTACACCATCTCACCAGCACCACCCTACACCATCTCACCAGCTCCACCCTACACCATCTCACCAGCCCCACCCTACACCATCTCACCAGCACCACCCTACACCATCTCACCAGCCCCACCCTACACCATCTCACCAGCTCCACCCTACACCATCTCACCAGCACCACCCTACACCATCTCACCAGCTCCACCCTACACCATCTCACCAGCTCCACCCTACACCATCTCACCAGCCCCACCCTACACCATCTCACCAGCCCCCACCCTACACCATCTCACCAGCCCCACCCTACACTATCTCACCAGCCCCACCCTACACCATCTCACCAGCCCCACCCTACACCATCTCACCAGCCCCACCCTACACCATCTCACCAGCCCCACCCTACACCATCTCACCAGCCCCACCCTACACCATCTCACCAGCTCCACCCTACACCATCTCACCAGCCCCACCCTACACCATCTCACCAGCTCCACCCTACACCATCTCACCAGCCCCACCCTACACTATCTCACCAGCCCCACCCTACACCATCTCACCAGCACCACCCTACACTATCTCACCAGCACCACCCTACACCATCTCACCAGCCCCACCCTACACCATCTCACCAGCACCACCCTACACTATCTCACCAGCACCACCCTACACCATCTCACCAGCCCCACCCTACACCATCTCACCAGCACCACCCTACACCATCTCACCAGCCCCACCCTACACCATCTCACCAGCACCACCCTACACCATCTCACCAGCCCCACCCTACACCATCTCACCAGCCCCACCCTACACCATCTCACCAGCCCCACCCTACACCATCTCACCAGCTCTACCCTACACCATCTCACCAGCCCCACCCTACACCATCTCACCAGCTCCACCCTACACCATCTCACCAGCACCACCCTACACCATCTCACCAGCCCCACCCTACACCATCTCACCAGCCCCACCCTACACCATCTCACCAGCTCCACCCTACACCATCTCACCAGCCCCACCCTACACCATCTCACCAGCCCCACCCTACACCATCTCACCAGCTCCACCCTACACCATCTCACCAGCCCCACCCTACACCATCTCACCAGCCCCACCCTACACCATCTCACCAGCTCCACCCTACACCATCTCACCAGCCCCACCCTACACCATCTCACCAGCCCCACCCTACACCATCTCACCAGCCCCACCCTACACCATCTCACCAGCTCTACCCTAC